>NW_004797686.1:348155-378450 GCF_000002075.1 Aplysia californica
GTTTGTCTGACTGTCTGTCTGTCTGTCTGTCTGTCTGTCTGTCTGTCTGTTTGTCTCTCTCTCTCTCTCTCTCTCACTCTCCCCCTCCCCCTCTCCCTCCCCCCTCTATTGTCCACACTTTTTTATTTCAGCTGACTTGTACAAACTAAAGGGGCTTTGTTATTGGCAATAAGATAATATCTGGTACATGAAAGCAGAAGTTAATCTGAAAGAATTGGTCTATAGGCAATTATTTATTTGTACATCTATTTTTAAGATTTACAGAAAAGAAGCGTATGGACATGTTGGTGTTTGCCTTTCATTCAATCTTTCAATAAGATAAGATAAGGTACATCTTTATTGTCCAGATCCTAGCACATTGGTTTGGTGTTTCACCATGTACACACAAACACACACGCACACACATGCACACACACACACCCACACACACTCACACACACATACACACTAGGTACCAGAAACTAAATTTTCAAAGTAGCTTTATGCCAAATTTATCCGTTCCATTTGAAAGGCCTATATCCACTGAGCATTTTGGTACCACTCTTTAACCTCTTAGTCAAGTTTTAGGAAAATGGTAGTTGTTTAGAATTTGATCAAATTTGTTAAAGTCAGTCACTGGCTGCAACCCCATGTTTGACAGATAATAAAAGAGTACCAAGTGCACTAAACATTTCCACATTAACAGAGTACAATTACTATAACAAATATATTTGAGCCTAATTTTTTTCAAGACTGTGAGATCATTACAAATCAGTACTTTATCGCTTCAAACACGATGATCTGTCGTTATTTCGACAAAAACACAGCGTGTTGACCCGGCCGGCGCCGCACCACCCCCCGCGGTGAGCAAGTCGTCTCTATACTGTAATGTACCGAGCGCTCCCCGAGTGGGGGGTCACATGCTTTCCGAGTCTCATGGAAGGATTGATGCAAAATAATTCCAAGCTAATTTACTTTATTCTAATAGGAAATAGACTGATCTTTAAAGTGATACCTTTTTTCGGCTGTTATTTTACATATTTCGTGTAAAAAATGATCTTTGAAAATTTTGACGGTATTTTTTAAAGGCTTTCTATTTAAACGACAAAGGCTAAAAGCATCCCACGGGAAAACCCGTTCAAAGCTCTACAGTTCTCCACCAATGAAAAGACCGTATTTAATCATCCCTCATTCCGCAAAGCATTTGAATGCACGCGTGTCAATTTTTGAACCGGCCGACCACGCATTCCGACCGTGAGGGGCTTCACTTTCCTCAGCGATTCTCTAGCTCCTAATAATCGGACATATAATCAACTTACACCATTGCAACAAGGAAAAGCTGAACTTTTACAAGGTGTACGGCATTTGGTGTTTTATAGTGAAAGAGCAAAGAAACAGCGATCGGAATTACCCCAATTTCACCGATACCATGCGGTCGGAAGGCCGTGAGTGCCCTCGAGTGCCCGTGAGGCCATTTTTATGCTACCTACACACACACACACACACACACACACACACACACACACACACACACACACACACACACACACACACACACACACACACACACACACATAAACAAACACACACACACAAACATACACACACATGCAGTATGCTTACGCTCACAAACAAGCTCACTGTCACACGCATAATATAAATAAAATGCACAGTAATGTAAACAATAATAATGTTAAGCTCGATACACACTCAGTATTCTGATTGTAACTCAATGGTATTCTGATGTATGCTCTAAGATCATATGAGGTACAGTAGTCTCCGCCTAAGATCCCGGTGCTCGGGAGCAAGGAAATGCGGGATCTTAGGTGAACCGGGATCATAACCGATGAACCCAGGGAAGAATCTATGATGACCCATGTTAAGGCTCACAATCGGTAAAATGGTCTCCCTCCTCTCTACAATGAACTGACGTGCCCCCTTGGTGGGTTTATGGCATATGACGAGCAAAGAGTGGTTAACCTTGATGACCTATCACGGTGCATAGTGGCATGAGGCGTGCCATTTTCACTTATAATCCTATCATGACTCTCAAGATCTATGCTTATCCAGTTGCCCCTCCTCTTTACCTGTCAAAAATTTATAGCTTTCCATCTCTGACCGAGTCCACCCCCCCCCCCTCCAAATCGCCTTTGTTGTTACACACCATTACGTTGTGAATCCACCAATTAAAATTCAGTCTGTCTCGCAAATTCGAGAGTACAGACAACTGCTGCAATGGTCAAGTTCACGGTTCGATGTGATCCCGCCTGGAGAGAACATGTAGGCCCTACCCACCCAGCGAGTGATGCAAGTTTAGGTGGCGAGCTCAGATGTGAGTGCGATGCGTGGGGAAAACAAACGCGTCGGTCAGTTCACACCCCGGTGTGATCCCGTCTTGGGCAAACATTGTATCGCTTCATTGAGTTTTACAACGTGTATGTGATCACATTCACGATAGTGGTTGATCTTTGACGCGACGGACAGTTTAATGATCTCAACTTTTCACTCTTGGTTGATCGGCTGTGCCCTCCCGCTTTTTTGTTTAGCAAATTATGATCTAAAATGCGGGATCTTAGCCGAATGTAGACCATCAGAGCGGGATCTTAGGGGTGACTTTTGTATAGTAAAAATTCTGTTTTCCTAAAACAACGGGATCATAAGCGGTGGGATCTTAGGCGGAGACTACTGTACCGGGTTCGAAACCTGACAAGGACGAAAAAAAATTCTGCTAGAAAAATTTCTTCTTTCTCTTCCTTCCCTGTTCTCTAGTCCTTTTCAGTCATTTGCTTTCATCTCCCTCCACTTTCAACTATTCCCCCCCCCCCTCCCCAACCGCTAGGCTCCTCTCTCCTTTTCTTGTGACTCTTTCCTCTGCTGCTCCTAGGTTGTCCTAATATTGATAAAAATAGGCTTTGGCTCAAAAATCTAAATCAGTTTCTACCAAAACTGAAAATACTCTAATCAGTTTAAAAAAACATACAGTACCTTTGAAATCGGAATGTGGCTGGCTGAAGTAGGAAAAACTCTGTGACATACATAGAAGTCAAGGCTGAACTGGAATGGGCACCGCCAGTCTATCCTCTACTGTATGACAATAAACTCAACACTCATGTCTCCAAACCCAGTGCCATGGCTGTCAGAGGTGGAGGCAGCTAGTACATTGTTCTGATCAGCAATGCAGCGCCCCCACAACCCTGGGAAGGGTTAAAGTTAAGGGACTTGTACGACTCATGAAAACAGAAGCAGACATGAACAGTAGAGACTGGGCCCACAAGTAGAGTCCATCAACCAAACCCACTCCATGAATGCACCAAATGCGAATCAGTGCTAGAATTAGTCTCTCTCTCTTAGCACATTTCTCCGACCCTATTAATACAGCACAGTCAGTTAATATTGTGTAAGCTGGAAAGCTGAAAACACTACTGGTAATTGAACGTTGATATTTAGAAGTTTGGGGAACAAATATAAAATGAAAGATAGATATTATAAGCATTACTGATGGCAATTTGAATACAATAGTGTTTGATTGAACATTTCATTATTTTTGTGGGGTCATTTTTTTAGATTCATAAACTTAAAATATTTTAAATTCTAAAATGATTTTACTGAACTCTGTGGGTTTGTTAGATTGATTTTGCTTTGTTTCAATAAAGTTACTTTTCGAGGTATCAAAGTTATAGATATTTATCTGTAAACACCAACTTTGAAGGGCTCACAGATGAACAGTATAATATGACCCTCTTCTATTATTTGCAGGATCTTGCTCTGATCATGTCTCAAGGCCTGTCATGTGCAATTTTCGCTCAAGGCTGGGTCTTTGAACATTTGGGACCAGAGAGTTTTGATTCTAATGAAATTATGTAAGTTTTGTTTGAAGCATTCTGTATTCTAACTTGTTTGAAGTATTCTGTATTCTAATATAATGTATATTTTAGCCATATACTTCATGTGGGAAAGTAGCTTTCCTTGAGTCTGAGACTTATCAGAAGGATGGTATAACTTTTTTCCAATGAAAGCCTCTCAGCTAAATTCAGACATATAATGCACTATCTCTTCTTCCATTGATTTTTATTTTATAGCTGATACCTGATGGAAGAGAGAATTTACCCAAATTGTGTGTCCAATCCTTCAAAAGACAGGTGATGTTACTTTATGTAAGTGACCATATTGAAAGGGACAGCTCATGACAGAAGCTCAGAGGCTGCTCAAATGGCTGGGAATCCCTCCGTTATAGATTATAAACGGTAGATTTTGTGACAGGATACCCAGCAAAGGCATTCTGGACTAGAGAAAAGGAATTCACATTTAGTGAGGGCTAGGAGAAGCCAGAAACAACCATCAGAGGTTGTTAAAGGCAGGTACTGGGGGTACACCAATTGCCACAGACAGGCTAAAGACCCCAGACAGTTCAGGAGAGGATTGGGTGACTCAGCCAGGGGCACAGGGGGATCCCAGAGGAGTTGACTGGGGTACAGAATAAGTGACAGCAGTAGTACAGATGGCCTGGGACTGGCTGAGTTTCTCCAGTACTGCAATTCCTGAGTTTGAATGTGTGTATTCCTGTGTATTCCAATTTTGAGACAGAAGGGTTGAATTTACCGATGGGGGACTACCCGCTGGAAAGTCACTAACGGAAGAGAAGAAATTAATGAGCTTCTGCACATGGCCAACCCAATTAGGACTATAGCGGCAAACAGACTAAGACAATAATGGGAAGGCTTAGGGGAGTGGGAGCTCTGGAACCTGTACCTGTACATTCTAAAGGTGCCACCATTTCTTTTTTTTTTGTGTGTGTGTTTTACGGCACTCACAACTGCATAAGGTCATATGAGCACATGGGACGCCTTAAACATTTTCAGTTTTGGTAGGAATTAATTTTGAATTTTACTTGTGTGACGGTTGAAGTCTACTCTTATAAATTATAGGACCACCGAGGGATCTTTAACATTCACAATTTGCTCACGGGACCTGTGAGATTTTTTGCCCTTATTCGAGGTTAGATGTTAGATCTTAACTACCATTAGATTAGGGGTGTGGCTGAAAGACAGCAGTAAGAAGGAGCCAAGGAGTAGCAGTAGACTGGCTACGGAAAAAGTCAGGAGCTCAGAGAAGGGGGCAAAGGAGAGGGGGATAGGGGAGCAGAAAGTGGAGATGACAGCAGACAACAGAATGTGGTTAGAGAGCAGGAAAAGATGTGAAAGGAGAAAATTTGGAGGACAAAAATTTCATTCGCCATCAGATTTCGAACCCGGGACCTACTGAATGAGAGGGGAACACCATAACCTGTAGACCATGAGAGCCGTCCACCATTTCAGGGCTTATTGTCAAAGTGGTACACATATTGCGATCATATTGACCCTGTGTGTGACTGACCACTTGCCAGATGAGCCAGCATGTCACATGAGGCATTTTGTTCAACTTGCATTCTATTGAGTATAGAGAGCTAGGCCTCTCTCATGTAAAAAGAACTAGGCCTGAGAGGATGAATGTTAAAATGAACCAGAAATTTTCTGTCAGACAAATTCACCTAAATGTGAGTGAAATCTCCAGGACTTTGGGGGAAGGTTTGCTCCAATATTTCTCTTAACTTTCTCCCTAGCTTTTTGCCATTCATATCATTTGCATCTCATTCTCACCCTCACTTTCCTTTGCAAGCTCCTCTTATCTTAAGGTTTTATAGCAGGTACTATACTAGTATTGAAGAGATAAACAAGTACATCTGTAGACGTTAAACAGAATTTCATGTACCCCAACTCTGTCTTTTTGTATGTGCACATTGTGTTTTGTTGATGAGCATTTTAATTTTTCACAGGTTTTGGGGTCTGTTGAGGAAACATCTTGACCCAAAGCCTCTAACTGTGCCCTTTTCTTCTTCTTTCTGTCAAGGATATGGAAACAAATTTTTCTTGAATGGCCAGGTGGGTGTTGCACAACATAGATGTGACATTATAGGATGGAAGAATTTTGATGGAGTTTTTGTCTTAGAGTGTAACTGATTTCTTGACCAATTTTAGCATATGTTAAAGCAGCCACAAAGTAATCTCTTAGTACTTATGTGAAATCTACAGTACATTCTGACTTCCTGATTGTTATAGAGCGCCCGCAAATCATCCCCAGCAATGGTTTTAAAAGAGAAAAAAGATGACCTATTTCTTCCAGTTACATGGCTATTGTTATATCTCAACTGGTGGAAGAGGAGTTGATTTTGTGACAATGTTAGTTAGTTTTTACCCTGTTGTTTGTATATATATGTAATTTGGAAAAGCTATTTCCATCTGTCCATGAATGCATACATTGTATACGTGTCTCCTATTCATAATGCAAGATGTACAAGAAGATAGCTTGCTGGTCAGAGACAGTCCAAGATGTAGTAGCTGAAAAAACAAATTTGTGGTGATCACATGGAAAGTACCATAAGCATGCTTTTGTATAATGCTTGTGATTTCTTAAAACTACTCATTTGACCTTATGTAGTTGCGAGTGCTGTAAAACTCTTAAATAAACCTGTTCAAAACCAGGATAGTACTTTGATAGTTTTGTAAATTACAAGAATGCAATAGTGTCACTTTCATTTCAGTATACATGTTTTCAAATGAGGAAAGTTGTACAGAGATTTTAATATTGTAATATAAAAAGATCTGAGAAACTAAATTTTCAGCTGAATTTGTGATATTTCTCATCTGGCTCAAGGTTCATGCATATGTATATGTGTCGTGCACGGCGTCCGACTTTCCATCTCAGCGATCTTTTAGTTTGTCCGGGCCCCCCGCGGTAGGTCATAAATCACCGGCAGGTAAGCTGCAATTTCACGCATCAGGTTCGGGGATTGACAGGGGTAAACTCGTGCACAACGCTATCCTATCTTGTCCTTATCAGAACGTGTTTCTTCCCCTTATTTCATGAGCCGTAAAATGATGCTCAATCTACCCCTAGAATCTATTTCTTCACCAATTTCGCTTCGTCTACGTCTTCTTGGTATCTTGTGAAAGTTTCAACAGTTTTCATTGATTCATTTGGGAATAATAACAGTTTTAAATTGTGAGTGGTAAGTGATCGGAAATGCTGTTAATTATGTGATCTCTTCAAATTTAATTACAAGTCATTCCAAAATGAAACATTGGTGTTTATTTCTGTTTGCGCGGTGTGATAGCCATCAAATCATATTTTCTAATGATGTGAATTTTGTTTTTCCAGCACTATGCAGTGACTGGCAATCAGTTAGTGAATTGTGTTCCTAAGCAAAAATTGTTAAACTGCAATGGGTCGGTCACACATATGAAAGGCATGGAGAGTCTCTGAATTAACTTTGTCAGGTGTGTTGGCGTTTAAATTTAACTGTCACACCAAAAAATGACAGAAAGTCCCGATTATGTAAGACAATGTCAGGAGATATCCTCTTGATTTATGGGATTGATGTGAGGGGCGAAGATGAACAGTCGTATTCCGCTAACATTTATGTCAAGTCTTTTACCGCGATTTCAAATATCAAAAGGAGATGTGGTGTTACGTCACGTCTATTCATGCCGCAAAAAAGCTGTTGACGCTAGTAGGAACATTTGGTGTGCGTTTGACAATATAAATGTGAATTCCTGCTCTATTTGTCGGCATCGCTTGGGTGGCTGCATACAAAAATCCATTTCAAGCAAACATCGCAACACACCTCAAGCATACCTCCATCCCCATGTCTACAAGGAACTAGCAAACACAATGTGTACAGAAACAAGAAAATACTCCCGCGAAACTGCAAAAATTGAGGAAGCAAGTGGACTAGAAGCAATATTCAATCTTCTCAATGAAAGATTTAGCCATGTTCACATTGCAATATCACATCTCAAACCAGTCAAACAATTTTCACTTCCAGAAATCCTCGTAGCAATCGACAATTACATGTCTGCATTCAGACGCTATTTCCCAGCAAAGTTATCCCAAAGCAACACATATAATAGGAACACTGTATTCCACACATACAACAACACATGTTTGCTCTCTGACTTTTGGGAGAACAGGACACAGAAAGCAGCCACCAAGCAATCTCAAAACTGGAAACCAGAGCACGAAGATACCCAAACCAGATAGACATAATGCGTTTTATTTTTGTGTCGCATCTCCTGCAAATAGCACCCTCATTGCGTGCTGCTGGATATGTTGAGAAAGAAAAATTGTATTTATACTTTTATTCCGTACATGTTCATTTTGTGAAAAGAAATCGGTGCTGTATATTGAAGATACGTCAGTATATGATTATTCAGGAGCATACACATTCCATTGGATACAAAAAGTCATGAATGCAGGGAAGCGTTTTAGCTATCATGCTCATGACACATTCCATGTTCGTCCTGGAAACAAAATTTTGAGTGAGTCAATTTTTAAACACATTTTCCTCTTATACGTAGCAGTTTTGTAATTTAATATTAGGCTTATAAGTTATTAGACACCCTATATGTTTGTTTTGACTAACTATAAATAGAAATACATTTTAAGAGCATCTAACTCCATAACGTGAGCAGCCATGGTATTGCTATTTCGTACCAAAAAGAAGTTTAGTTGCTTTCTCTAAAGAACAAACTTGTGTTCACAAATGATATTTTTTGTTTGTGTAGGACGATAAAACATGTGTTGAAAAATTCATTTCTCCTGCTACCGCGGCAGGTAGCGGGAAGTCGGGTTAGTGACCTCTGGGTGACCGCCCCGCCGTGACCCGGTCATTCCATCGCCGAGCCAACTAAAAGAGGGGTCTTTGTACGCCGTGCACGACACAGTGGAATCAGGCACTCCTCAGGTTTTGGGCATGTGGAGTTATTGGTATCATCTGAAAGCTTGTCAGTTTGTCTTGCTTTCGATGAAAAAAAAAATACCAGTCTATCCTGACTGGAAGTCGAGATATTTGCAATTGATGGAGGTGGGGATCGCCTTGTTGCAGAGGTAAAATTAGCAAGAAAATGGCCGCCAAAATTTCATGATTGCCATAGATTGAGAGTCCTTGGAAACTGAAAACTTAATTTTTTGTTGCTTTAATCAATTTTTTTCAGTAAAATCTGTTCATATATATATGTATTTTAAATGGACATAAAATGAGTTGAACTAAAAAACAAAAAATCGATAAAAATTGCCAAACTGGAGGAAAAATGCTGATTACTTAGATTTCCTTAGTTTGATGAGCACCTGATTACACCGCGATGCCTCACATATAAAGCAAATATGGACAGAGGCCTTGAGTTTAAGTGATTTTTGTTTACTAGATAGAACTCAACAGTTATTGCAGTTGCCCTCAATTAATGGTGATTTTCCTTATTATGTTACAGGTTATTGACAGTTTTCCATGGCAGGACTTGAGTCTGCAGCAGGTTCAGCCCAATTTTACTCACAGCCAGTTTGTTAGGTATACTATCACTAAAGTTCCCGTGGCACAGACAAGCAAAAATAAGACAGCAGAAAGCAAAGATGGAAAAGTGGAAAGTGGAACCGATGACTTTGAGAGGGGAGAGCCAGACCAAAATGCCACTGGACCAGAAGCTACGAAAAGATGCAGTACAGATGAAGCAGAGAGCATGTCTACAGCACAGAGTGCAGCTGTAAAAGACACAGTAGATGAGGGGACAGCGGTGGAAAAATTTTCTTGTGAAGTATCTTCTGAAGTATGGCACCCCAACCAGCCAAAAATGGAGGTTGACCTGTCAGATGCATATCAGGGAGGATCTTGTCTGCGGTTGTCAATTTCAAATGTAGCTGATACTGGTGCACAGGCTGTTGTTTTCCGGTAGGGTTCTTTATTACTATGTTTGAAGTGAAATGGAAGTATGTGAATTTGAGAGTTGCTTTAATGTTTGTTTTTTGTTGGGCGAAGTGTTATGATTTTTAGAACCCCTAACCTTCTTGCGAGGTGTTTCAGAGGCATCAGTCTTTTTTAACGTTCACCCTTCCTCAGTTAAGCTTTTACTATCATGCTGTGAAACGGCCTGATTTTTAAGCGTAGCAGTGAAGGGGTTGAACAGTATAAAACTGCAGTTTTGAACCTTGTATAAAGACATCAGAACAAGTGCTGTACCATCATTTTGGGCCTAGTTTGTAACCTGTTCTGGCCACAGTGCATGCTGTATTTCAAAATGGTGTATTATAATTTGAGGGGAATTGCTGTATTTACTTATTTTATTTTGTGTATTGGAGCATGCAATGTCATCTGACTTTCAGTGTGCTTTTGAAGTTGCGGCTTTGATAAGGGAAGAGCTGTAATGGCTAATATATTTTTTATGTTGTTTGACTTTTATAATTGGCCACTTTAGAATTATGGTCTTCACACAATGACAAGATATTATCTCTTTAGTTTTGCTTTTAGACAAATTTGATGGACTAATATGTATGTGTTCCCAAAATTATTTTTGCAAAAGATTGAGTTCTTTAATAAGAAATTGGATATAATGTGGATTACATTCTTCTTGCAATAGTTCAGGTGTTGTGGGGATGATAAGTGTTTTATTGTAATTCATAGTCTTTTCATAATTTTTTTGTTTACTGTCTTGTTGTTTTTTCACAGATTGTTTAAACTACATGTAGAGGCTGCAACCTGCAAAAGTTTGATGTTCTCTGTGATATGGAAAGTCCCAAGTGGTGCTGAACTTCCTTTTGGATTTGTTGTTTCTGAAAATTCAAAAGATGGCAATGCCAAGAGGGTCGTTGTTTGTACAGAACAGTTACTGTCATCATCTGTACAACAACGTTTAGCACGAGGCATGATTTCCGGCATGATTTCCGGAGATGCTGGCGTAGAGTCGGGAACGGAATTCCATTATGTAACTTGTGTAACTGAGGCTGCAGCTTGTGGTTGGAAGCAAAGGTAGCTTTCTGTCTTATTGTCAAAATATAATGTTTTGCTATCTGTGTGTTGCAACACTTTTGCACAGTCATATGTACTAATATTTCAGTATTATACATTCCTCTCTCTCTCTATAAATATATGAGTCATTCCCTAAGGGTGAACATGTCTGTGGAACGTCTGTTTCTCGTCACCCTTGGTAAACAGCACTGTTATATAGTTGTACAACACTTTCACTGTAAAGTCGATCAATTTTAAAACTGTTTGTAGTAGTGACTTGCTCATCATGTTATGACCAGCTGGTAACATGGACGCATTTGTCTTTTTTTTTTCCCAATGGAAACAGCACTTGCAAGGGTCAGTAATGTTCAAAATCTAACACAAAGTAAGATCAGAATGTTTGTAGGTTTTTCATTCTTGTGATCAACAGTGAGAGATTTTGAACACAACCAGATTTAAAAAATGATGAATGTTGACGTAATTTCAGTTCTCTAGTAGTTAGGCTATCAGACTTGTAATTGTGAAATAGTAGATACAGAGTTTTGAGGCTTAGCTTGGTGTGCTGTTGTGACCTTGAGCAAGGCACTTTACACAAATTTTCCGATTTGGCTCGATCATGTCAGAGATGGCAATTTAATCAAGAGGTCCTGCTTCTTAAATAACCTTACCAGAGATACCAACCAGTACGATTTAACGTATTTTAGTACAATTGTTTTCCTAAAATACGCGAATACGACTTTTCATGAAAAAATGCGCATCCTGCAATGCGATAAATACGAGATTCAGCTTGGGCGAGTAGACCTAATTGTCTCAAGTCCCATCTTTTGTCAAAATAGTATCAGTATCGCGGAACTGGAATATTTGAAAACCAAATCCGTTAAGGTCAGTAAGTTCATTTTTTCCGGTCGCGATTGTGATATTATATTCGTTCAGCTTTCCCCCCCATCCGAGAGTACGTTTCACTATCACGCGAATAGGCGGCTAAGGCGCCTGGTGGAAGGGTATGTGACACAGAGGCTCGATCGGGAAAATCAAGATCTACTTTCGCTTTCGTTACCACAGAGAAGTTTGCCAGTGGTAGTATGAAAATGCTACATTTGTGACATGCAGGTTGTGCAGTGTAAACACTGTGTTGCTGTGCAAATAACATTTAATCAATACTTGGACTCTTCTCTGTGCTGTCACTTGTGGGAAAAAAAGAAAAGAAAATACAAGCGTCGTCCGATTTTTAGATTGTCGGGCTCGCCATCGTGACCGGTCAGTGAACCTGCGTGCATTCGCGTCATACATAAATGCGGCATTGTGTGAGCAAAGACCATCTTTGGTGGGAGTAACAGTGTTGCAAAGTATTGGACTACGGAATAGGGGAGGGGATTATTGATTTTTTTTTTTTTAAGATGCTATCGGGGGGAGTTTAAGGCAGCACCAGAGGACAAAAACTTGGAAACAAATTTCAGAATTTTGATTAGAGCTCTCTGCAAAGCGCACGTTGGTGCAGACCGTGTGCGGAATCGGAACCCTTCATACTTTGCAAGTCTGTGTTATTGAAATAAAGTGTTCGCGTTTCATTGGATGGGTGATAGTAAATTATACCTACAGTATATGTTGTAGTTTTCTGGTCAAGACTCGCAGATTTTCATGCCCTCCCACAGTTGTTAGGCCTACAACTCTCGCAGTGCATGGGTCTACTTGAGCCATTCAAGTTATTGCTCTTCTCTGAGTTTGAGCTATAATTTTAGTCTGTCAGTTCATGATGTGAATCATGACACCCAGACTGGTTCTTGATAGTCGAAATTCTTGTTCTAGGCCCTTCCGAACACTCAAAGCAGGATTAATTTTTTGTTTGACTTCAGTATTTCAGTCAGTTATAATATTTTCCTCTAATTATTATATACAAAAAGTGAAGAAAGGAAGTGTGTTCAAGTTTCGCTCCCCCTCACGTGGTTCACGAATATAGCTTTCTTTGTTCTAAATTTGGGTTGCTCTTCTGGTCATAGTCTGTTTCAAATGAAAAATGGTTACTCTTCCAATAAGGCTATAGTCTGCTTCACACAAAAGTAGTGTTTTCGGTCATGAGAGCGAAATTTTCCATACCGATACTGTTGACGTTAGGGTTTGAGCGTTGCGCTCGCATACTGATACTATCGGCATTAGAGCTGGTGAGGTGAAAGAATTGCCTGGGGAGGGGGAAGGGGTGGAAAAGTCGAAAGTGCATGGATATAAACGAACGCTGACAACTAATGGCAACGTGTTGAGTGATGAGAGATTTACATAGTCGTCTCAAGGTTGATAAAATAGAGTGGTTGCAGCTGATTGGACAGGTTGTGGTTGTCATCTTTGGCAGTGCCATTTATGGAAAAAATGCAAGAGGGAGAATGGTCATTTGAACAGGTGGCTGTCGTGGACAGGTGGTCACGAGGGCAGGTTGGAGTATATATATGAAGGCCACAGCTACTTAGAATGTGACAGAGACATGGCAGTGGAGAATGAGAAGGTCACTGTAGATATGCCAGCAAGTTGGGCGGAGCAATTCAAGACAGCCCTTCGGAAACCCTCTCCGATCCAGATAGTGGGGATGACACAAGCCGTATTCCAGAATGTGTCAGAAAATCTTAAACCGTACTACCATGTCTCCTGCCTTAAAACTTATACCCACTTGACCTCTGCTTGAAATCTGCAATTCACAGGCCCATCCACAACTAATGCAGTATAGAGAGAGCTAGAATGGTCCGTTTGACACCGCTTATGGAACCGGTGGAAAAGAAGAGCGCTGCAAGACTCCAGCCCCTGAAAACCCTCTATAAGAGCTCACTAACCATCAAAGCTGCCAAATATGCTGACATGAAGGTCTTGAAGGTGTTCTGGCCCCACAGCTTTTCTTAGATTACCCCATGCTGGAGGACCAAGTGCCACACAAGAGTCAGATGACTTAGAGTTGTCATCCAAAAATGAATATTAAATAAAATAGAAACAAACAGTAAATATTTCAAAAAGATGTGCAATACTCTTGTTTGAATCATTTAGTCTTGTTTGTATTCACAAATGAGTAAAGTAGCTCACGATTCATTGACTTCCTAGAAGATAGAGACTTTGCCAACAGCTTACAAGTGAAAAACCAGCGCTATCAGTTTGCTACATAATTTTATTATTTTGCTCTCACCGAAACACCCGTAACACGAGGACAGTGAAAATTTCTCATTGTCAACATAAATGGTTATACTTGAAGTTAGTGTAAACAGTGGAGAGATCATTGTAGCAGAAAAAGAGTTATAAAAGTCTTTAAAGTTTGTTTTTCAATGATCTCGAAATTGCTAAAGCCTGACATCGCTGGTTTTTCCCTTGTGCTCTTCATATTATATCATATAATATGGTAATGACAACGTTCAGTTGTAAAAATTAACTCTGAAGCTTCTCATTCTCACTCAGCACCCAAAACAACGCACATCACTGATCATCACTCAGACATGTGCACATGCTTATTTGATATTTTTTGTTGAAGCAGACCGTTCTATCATGTCTTGGGTGTCAATATTGCCTACAGGTCATTATTTCATCATAGAAAAAAGGAAGGAAATGAACAAGTGCCTCTTGAAATATTAGAATCTGGTCTGTCTAAGAACCCTTTCTGCTTTCCGATAACCAGGTTCTTTAACGGAGACCACTGCATAATATTAATATATGTAATGTGAAACATGAGTGGTTTTCTTGAAAAAAAACCCCACT
This sequence comes from Aplysia californica, assembly GCF_000002075.1. Lineage (NCBI taxonomy): Eukaryota > Metazoa > Mollusca > Gastropoda > Aplysiida > Aplysiidae > Aplysia > Aplysia californica. The sequence continues at coordinate 362,668 of NW_004797686.1, forward strand.
TTTTCATTTCTGATACTTTGCACAGGGTCACACATTTGACTGCTTCAGCTAAAGTGAAATAATTACTGGCAGTATATTATAAAAAGTGCTTTGCATATTGCCACTGCAGGATTCTAAACAGCTAGTTCCAAAAGTGCACTCTACAACCCTCAGCCAGATTTACTTTTATCCAAAGAGTTGCTACAACTACTACAACTACAACATTACGTATTCTAAACAGCTGAAACATGTAGACTCCATAATTGCCTTGCTTTTTAGTTTTTTCCACTCTCCTGTAAAATGTACAGAAACTGAGTTAACCATTTAGAATCAGGCAGTGATTATATTATCATGTCTCTTTCTCTTAACTTTTCAGTGCTTTTTCACTGGACTTGGACTTGCTGAGAATGAGCGGTGTTCTGGTCTTTACTGAAATGACCATTGGGTTTCTTATGGTTCCGTTCCTGTGTGAAAACCGTGCGACATGCAGACATCCTACTAGAGTAGTTCAGCTTGGGCAGATTCAGGTTTGTTGTAATACTTAGTTTTAACTTCAAAATGTAATACTGTATGGATTGCCATTGTGTTGTATAAACCCTTTCCTGTCCACCTTCTTTGTCAACAATACAATCACTGCTTATTAGGTTAACTTCCAGTGCACTTTGCAACCTCTTGCTATTCTCTTCAACTGGAAACACTGAGTCCTGACACTGTATAGAAGTGAAGAGCATGCTAGCATCCATTTTTTTATACTTCTATTTGCTGATGTGATGTTTGAAACACTAAATACTAGCTAGCGTAAACAAGACATATAAAAAGGCAGCAAATTGGCTTGTTATAAGCCAATTTGCTGCCTGTTTAGTGCACGGTTTCAGAAAAATCAGGATAATTCAGGTTGCTGTTTCTTTGCTCTGTTGCTATAAAACACAAAATAATGTACGCCATGAAAAAGTTCAGCTTTTCTTTGTCACAGTGGTGTAAGTTGTTTGTATATTCGGAAGTGGAGAATCGTGGAAGGCAAAGCCTCTCGCGGTTGGGATGCGAGGTCAACCAGTTCATAAAGTTGCATTTGAGTGCTTCGTGGAAAGATTGATGATCAAATACCATCTTTTCTTTGGTGGAGAACAGTAGAACTTTGAATGGGGTTTTCAGTGGTATATTTTTGGCCTTATGGAGTTTAAATAGAAAGCCTTTAATAGTGGCGTCAGAAAATTTTTTAAGCTTGTTTTTTACACGAAATATGTATAATACTGGCTCAAAAACAGCACCAATAGAAAGGTCAGTTTATTTTTCTGTTTGGATAGAGTCATTGGCTGGGAATTATTTTACATCTTTCTTTCTGCGAAGCTCCGAAAGTAATGAACCAACTTGGGGAGCACTCAGTATAGAGCCGTATCGAAATAACGACAAATCTGCATGTTTGAGACAATAAAATACCAATTTTTCAATGATCTCACAGTCTTGAACAAAATTAGGCTCCATATTTATGTTATTGTGATTGTCCCCTATTAATATGTAGATGTTTGGTGCACTTGGCACAGTTATATTATCTGTCAAACATGGGGTTGCAGCCTGTTAACAAATTTCACAATATTTGATAAATATTAAAACGGTTCCCATTTTCTTAAAAATGGACTGAGAGAGGTAAAAGAAGGGTACCAAAATTCTCAGGAGACAAAGGTCTTCCATATGGAGCAGACTCAATTAATGATTACTAGGTACATGTTTTAGTAGACCGGTGGTCATTAGGGATGGGCAGGTATCGGTACCCAGTACTGGAGGTGTCGGTTCTACCGGAGGTGTCAGTGCTGGCACCAGGCCTCCTGTACCGGCTCTGGGAAGGAGCCGACACCAACGGTTTTTTGCTGGCCCCGGGAAGCGTGCAGTGTGTAGGCCTAGGCCTAGCAGCTGTGACGTCAGATGCATAACGCAGCGGATGACTTTGAGACATGACTTCAGATTTAAAATTGTCAATCAAAAACGAAGTTTGTAAAACTCATTCGCTACGCCAAGCCTTGGGGGCGGCGCGGCTAAAGTGCTGTCAGTACGCTAGGCCACCCCCGGCGGCTCGAGAACCGATCTTCAATTTTAGATTAGATTCTATTCCAGTCCACATATCCATGTTAAAATAAAGGTCATAATATAATGTAAACAGACAGTCCAAACTAGGTCAACCTTTCGATTGGAAATTTTAATGTATGATAAAGTGCTTTTTGGGGGAATTTGTGGCCAAGAGTTGATGGTTTATTTCTTTTTGTAATCTCCCCTGATGATGATTTGGTACAACATGACCTTTAAGTCTTACTTGATCAAAAGTCGAATCAGGTTTCTTTCTCAAACGCTAGTGATATTGACAGGTCGGCGTTGACGATCAGAAAGAAAGTTGTCTAGGCTAGCTCGCCCGCTGTGTTGTCCCTCACATGCGGATAACTTGAGAACGACAGATGTTTATAGTAACAGCCATCTTGTTTGACGTCATTGAGGGACTAATTTTTAAAAGAAAAAAAAAAATTCTCAAAGAATATATAAGATAACTGAAAACGCATGTGATGTCGTGACTTTGATGGATTTAAAAAACTCAAAAAAATTGGTCATTTTGCAGTTATCTTTTATATATTTAAAAAAATAAAAAAATAAATCTTATACTACCCAACTTGAAGTCAGATACCCATTACAGGTGTGTGGGCAGGAGGGGGCGGAAAAAAAATCCGTGGCTGAACCGAGGCTCGAACCTGGACTTTCTGCTTTGGAGACAAGCGCTCTAACCACTCCGCCACCACGCCACTGTAAGCTACAGGCTTTAAAAATGCTGCTATAGTGCTTTGCGGTCATGTTGCCACCGTTAACGACAACTAAGTGGGAATCCCTCAATGACGTCAAACAAGATGGCTGTTACTATAAATATCGGCCAATGGCGTACATCTGTCGTTCTCAAATTATCTGCTTGTTTCACCCACCCCGCCACACCCTGTGGTGCGTTCCGTCTGCTTGCGCACAATGGGAACATACCTCACCTTGCCCGTGCAAGGAGAAATGAAAGGCTTGGTAGTCCTAGATAATCTAGACTAGGCTGGCCTATCAGACGAGGCGTTCTGCTCGTCTGATCATGCCACACTCTCCCCACTCATTCAATCCGGCCTTCATTGTTGGCACTCGTGGGCTCTCCCATTCTTTGTTTCGCAAGATAACCAACAAGTTTCTCAACTGGCGAGGTTTTACATGAATAAATGGCCTATACGCTGTACACAGCAACAGCTATATTCCGGTATAACCGACTCACATGTTTGTCTGATTGCGTTATGTTAGTATTTTATTTACAAAGATAAAGAAGGAAAAAAAACAGGGTTTTAGAAAAGTGTCTTTAGAACAGACTTCTCGATATTTCAGGAATCGTTATAGAGCTAAGTGGATTCCACTATAGTATTCATTTGCACTGCACGCGCTAGGCGAGCTACAGGTCAACCCTACAGAGCCACTCTAGGACCGGCCTAAGGGTTTAGGGCTCATGTGCTTGACTGGACAGTTTGTAAAAAAGTGAAACATTCTTGAGTACTTTTATTTTTATTGTGTACATGTATTTCTTGAGATATGAGGTTTTTGATGATTGCAAGTGATGCCCACCAAGGTTTGGAATTTTTATTTCTAAATTGCTTTTACCTAATGGCACTCAAAAGAAGAGTAACAAAAGTTAGGTAACATGAGTAGAATTGACGATAAGTGAAAGGTTATGGGAATAAAGTAAAACATTTTTTAAAAAATGTAATGCAGGTGAAAATAACAATATATATAACGTGGGTGGCACACTTCAGATGGTTAATAGAAATTTGAACACGCAGCAAAATACTGTGGAAACCTGATATAAAAGGGCTTGCTCCATCACTGCATTACTCTGTCTCTCTCTCTCTGTCTCTCTCTGTCTCTCTCTGTCTCTCTCTCTCTCTCTTACTTTTTACACTTTGTTAATGATAATGAGCCTTTGTCCCTGGCTATAACCGATTGGGCTCCGATGAGGCCCTGTTATTGCCAATAACTTTTAATAGAGACAAAGAGTAGGAAAAAACGGGGATTTCAAAAATCCCTGTTATTACCGGATCCCTGTTGTTACCGGGCCTGTTATATATGGTTTCCACTGTGTTATGTCTTGTTCCAGTCATGAATTTTCATGTCACAGTTAATCTGGAGAGGGACTGCACTAAATGCTCTACTACTATGTTTATCTGCCGTGTCTGTTTTTTGCATCTACTCAAAGGCCTTTACCTTTTAGTCATTCATGTAGTCTTTTTCTTTTTATTGTTATAGACTTGAGTGTTGTTGACAAGTCAAATTCATGAGGCAAACACTTGTGGGCTTTGGGAGCACGTAAAGGTGGTTGCTGCTGAGGTAGAGATAGAGGCTTTTTGCCGCTCCTATGCATTTGCACAAGATAACCTGTGTGTGATTTTGTTTAAGGTGGAGAAACCGTTGCACTGTGGCAACTCCACCCTCTGAAGTCTTTACAAATACATGCTGGGTTGAGGTATTATCCCTTTCAAAGAGGGCTTTAGACCTGACAGCTACCCGGTTGGTTTGGCATGCTGGAGCCATTGCCGAGGATGTGGCAGCAGTAGCATATAAACAGCTTCTAGGAGTCGCAGGTGGGAGCTTGGTGCCAGATACAGACCAAAGATGGATGGGCAGTTCTAAACTAAACTTGAGTAGACCCCTCAAAATAGGTGATGACAACCTATTGGGTTCATGATAGCTGCAAAAACGTCTACTTGTCTGTTTACCTCTCAGTCTCAGTCAGGCAGTCTTCCTGCTTTTTTGTGAATGTCTCTGCCTTTCTGCCATCCTGTCTATATGCCTGCGTGTCTAGCTCTGAATCTTTGTTATGATATATTTACGTATCAATTTTTAAACATTTTTATGACTGACTTTTTTTACTTAAATCTTACACAGGTTTCAGTTGACATCTCTAAGGAAAGCAGAGAAGATGATCCCAAAATTACTAGGGCTGCTCTAGTGAAAGCCAAAGTGAATCACAAGTTGTGCTCTGCCAAAATAAGTGACCTTGTGTGCCACCCTAGTTCCAGTCCTGTAGATGGTGTTTCCAAAGTACACAGACCTGCTGAAGGGGCAAGCTTGGAACTGGATTCTGATGCTATTGTCTCTTCAAGAGTGATCCTGCCTGCTTACCTGGCAGATGTTACCACCAGCTCAGTGGTTTTATCAGAGCAAAGTATTGATCTTACAGAACCTGAATCCAAGGATATAGAACCTTATACTCTGTGCTTTTTACAGTGGGAGATGCCGAGTGGACCTGTAGATTATTTCCTCATATATATTGTGGATGAGGCAAGCAACTCTCAAAATCTTCTGGGACACTCTGTGCTTAATAGTTTTGTTTGGAAACCTTCCCCAGAGTTCATGGGAGCATCTCAGAAATTTTTTATACATCCTATTTTTACCAACACAAGTTGATCTTGTCAGGCTCGAGTTCATATAGCGTCATTTGAATGTTTCTCATGTACAATATCCTCTTAACAATCATTTATGAACCTAAAACGATAGTTTACTTTTCCCATTCATCCATATGTTCATAAGCTTAGTCTTTTTTTTTAATGTGAAGAGTTTCTTGACCAGCTGAGAATGATTTATATATGGCTTTCAGTTAGAGCCTGAGGAATTTGTGTGTCAATGACAGGGGTGAAATTTATGTGGCAGCTTTAGACCTGTACACACATACATCCTGACTTTCAAATGTAACGGTCTTGAGGCTAAATTTATAAGCAGATTCAAAGCTATATTAACAAGTTACAGAACTGTAAAAGTTGGTTGGAGTTCAGGTTGCCATAGTAAGTAGTGTCAGCCCTACAGGATTCAATTTGTAGTCCCTGCAATGTTTAGTGTTTCTCAACTGAGTCATTTTGTCAATCTTCCCGATTTTTTTTTGGGTAGACCGAAGAATATTTGTTAATACAGTGGGTGTCGCATGTAACGAGGTTGCCGGGACCGGCTTGTTGTCCTCTTTGGATCCGACCTCTCGTTGAACATGACAAAGGCTCAAGAAAAGAAAGGAGACAAGCTATTATATTACATGATGTATCAATGCCAATAATTAAAACAGTTGTTCCCCCTGATGACGAAAATCTCAAGCAGCATCAGTGTACGTGTGTTTGAGCTGTGTTTTAACTGTCATTTCCGCACTTTTAAATATTTTTTGTCTGGAACACTTCTAGTGTGGAAACATACTCACATCTAGACCTAGATCAACATAAAGTAAAGGCGGGAGCTTGGATTTTCTGATCAGGGGACGAAAAGAAAATCAAGAAAAAAAAAAGATCTCGATCGATCTGTACCTTCCCATCCAGAGTTCACCCAGTTTTACACAGCCCGCATCGAGTTCCCTCCCACCCCCTCCCATCCCTACCGTAGGCTAACTCTCGCCCATCCTCTTGGCTTTGGGGCCCATATTAGGAGGCACACTAGATCTAGCAATAAGATGTGTTAGGAATCGAGGATGGGCCTTGTGCTTTGCCTGAGATAGAGAAAAAGGAGAAAAATTCTTCGCTTTTGGGGCCGTTAATTGCTTTTATTTGGTTATCGCGACCTCGTTGAAAGCGACCTCGGTCTGTTTGCAACCTTGTTGGAGCTGACGTACATTTACAAAGAGATATAGAGGAAAAATTCAGGGATTAAGGATTGCCTCGTTGGAGCCGACTTCTCGTTGAATGTGACCTCGTTGAATACGACACCCACTGTATACTTTCTATTCATACAGATAATTTACAAAACCTTGTATGGTTAAGTCCAAAATGTGAAAATTTGTTTTTCTAAATCATATTATATATATATATATATGCTGCTGGTAGGTCCCTTTTTTTTCTTCTCTCCCTTGCTTCTGTCTTTCATGCTTTTTCACAGCTCTGAATGACTGTTATTGTGTTGATATGTTTCTCTTTATTTAAGCAAACAAAGAAACCAGCAAACACGTATTATTTTGAAAATATGATATAGTGGAGTCCACTTATATTGGAGTCCTGAAATAAGGAGAAGTTTGTTATGAAGACACTATTCTAAAACCCTGTTTTTTTCCCTTCTTTATCTTTGAAAATAAAGTACTGCTTTTGTGCAATCAGACAAACACGTGAGTCGGTTATAGTGGAATATTGCTGCTGCTGTGCACAGCGCATAGGCCAGTTATACATATATAAAACCTCGCCAGATGAGAAATTTGTTGGTGATCTAGCAAAACCAAGGACCTAACAACTCCTTGAGCGAAACAAAGAATGGGAGAGCCCACGTGTGCCAACAATGAAGGCCGTAGCGAAAGAGTGGGGAGGGTGTGGTATGCGCAGACAAGCAGAACGCATCGCGTGATAGGCCAGGCTATTATTATCCAGGCCTACCACTACCATGCCTTTCACTTCTCCGATGCGAGGATGGAGAGGTCACAATGCTGTGATGGATGGAGCGAATGTGTGACCCGCGCAAGCAGACGGAACGCACCACAGGGTGTGGTGGGGTGGGGAACAACACAGCGGGCGAATTAGCCTAGAGCCCTTTCTTTCTGACCACCAAAGCCATGCTGTCAACATCGCTAGCGCTAGAGAAAGAAACCTTATTCGATTTTTGATCAAGTAAGACCAAGACGTCATGTTGAACAATATCATCATGAGGGGAAATAAACAGATTTTTCCTTTGAATTTATTACTGGATCCCTTATAACGAGAATCCTGATATAATGCACTTTTCGCACCAGTCCCCTCCCTCGCGTTATAACAGGATTCCACTGTCTGGAGACCTCTATCTTCTCCTATGCTGTATTCAAATGTAATGTCTTTACAGGGAACCTGGATTTTCGTGAACAGGGCACGGATTGTCCACCAAAGTCAAAGTGGGGAAACATCATTGTCATAAATTCTATTCTTGGGCTGCGAACGGTGTTGGGGATGATAGGTCTGTGTTACTAAATGCCTGGTTATGTGGAATGGTCCTTGAGATATTACCCAAAAAGGCCGATACCTTTAAGATACAGTCAAACCCGGTTATACCGCCTACCTTGGGACGAGCATGAAGTTGGTGGTACAGCAGGGCTGGCGGTACAATGAGGTTTTCATCTCCTCAATTCAATACATGTAGTAGCGACTGCCCAACGTCAAGGAAACTTGTTTACCAATCACGAGATGAAGTAATGAGTTATCTCCCTTCGATCTGTCATGTAGACTTGAGCGTGAGTCCTCACTAAATAGAAGCCCCACTGGCATTCGCCAGCCTGTAAGTGTAAGTTTTTGGGCTGATATCTGGTGGTGCCAGATATTTTACTGAGGGGGGGCTGAGGGGGCAAGGTTTCTTTTAAATTTCACCAGGCAACTTAAAAATTCAATTCCAATTTTGAACAAAAATATTGATCAAGGCCTAAAAATGAAATCATTTCCATAATTAGCACATCAAATTTTTAGTCTGATTCACGGGGGAGGGGGGGGGGGTGGGGTGGGGTGGGGTTGATGCTAAATTACAAAGGTATGCTTGATTTTAATTTTAGGCTACTCTTCTACTTTACACATTCTATTGTGTTCGCTTGTGAAACACTACATTACTGTAGATCTATCCATATTGCCTGAAATCTACAAGACAAGAGTGGGGAGGTGGGATGGGTGAGGAGGGAGCAAATCTGTGAAAAACATTTGATCTAGACCAAGGCCTAGCTCGTTGGGATTTGTGTGTTAAAGAATGTCAAGCAACCACCAAGTGGATGTGCCGTGCGCCATGTGTAGCCTAGTATGTACTATGTACTTCTAACAACCAGTTTGCTTGTGGTACAACGGGGTAAATTTACAGCCTTACACCTGAGACAGTTGGCGGATGGCGGTGTAACGGCGCAAGTACTATGTTTACAGAGTAGGCTCTTTTTGCACATTAGCAAAACCTTGTGGTAAGCAGGGCTGGTGGTACAATAGGGGGCGGTACAACGAGGTTAGACTCTATTTCTAAATCGATTGTTCCTGTACGAGAATGGACTAACAACTTGTCCTACTAGCAGTACTAATAATACATCTGTGGACTTTTATCTCTTATGGTACACATTTTCCTATTTCACATACTTATCTAGATATATACCCATTGTGCAGGTAAGCTTGGTCCAGCCTGAATGAAGTGTAATAAGAGAACACATTGGGGGGAATGGGGTTGTGGTGGAAGGGTGGGGGTGGTGGTGGAGTGTGGTGGTGATGGTGTATTAGTTTGTCTGCCACAACTAGAGAGACTTATGTTCTTTTGTCCTGTATTTGCCTTTTGTTGCTAGTTACTCATGAGTTATTGCTCACAGGATGTTGGTTTCATTAAAAAAAAAAAATAATTGCTTTCCAGTTATGAGCACTGAGCTCTGAAAGGAATACTTTTCCAGGGGTATATTAGACAACAGCATGGGCCGGGAACACAAGACAACAAGATAAAGAAAAATCAAATCAACTAATGCGAAAAGCATGTAAAATTTCAACATCTACATTTCCCTATTTGGATGAATTGTACATAACAGCTTGCACTAAAAAATTAATTCCATCTTTTTAGACAGCAAACATCCCTTGTTCCCTCAAATAAAAACATCAGTCAGAAGTAAAAGACCTAGGCTTCTGATCTGTAACAAAGAAGATACAGAAGGTCATTTTTACCATCATCTTTCTAAATTCTTCCATCTTAACCATCTTGTATAAGTATTCATACGACCTTAGAGCATGCATCAGAATAACATTGAGTATCTAGCTTAAGATTATTATTGTTTATATTGCTGCTCATTTATATTATGCATGTGATTGTAAGCCTGCGTGTATGTGCATGTGTGTGTGTGTGTGTGTGTGTGTGTGTGTGTGTGTGTGTGTGTGTGTGTACACGTGGTGAAACACCGAACCAATGTACCAGGATCTGGACAATAAAGATGTATCTTATCTTATCTTACCATCTAAACCTTGAAATTGGCTTTCTGTGACCGAAGTAGGCCTACACTATAGGCTGTTAACATTTACAATTTCTGCTGTTTAGAAGGTCTCTGTAACAGGTTTTTGTTATAGCTATATCATGCATCATCATGTTGAGTAAAGGATTTGAAGATTAAAAGCGGACACTGACACTGTTGTTTGATCGTTTTTAAAAAAAATGAAGTCTTTTATTGTACTCTGTGTTGGGATGTTTAAATACTGTATTACATGTATTCTATATACAGCCGAATTTATTCTAACGGCTACCTGTATTATAAGACAATCAGTTGTACAAACGTCCATTTCCCATTTTCCTCCTTGCATATTTTTTTACAGTATGATGACTGTGTTAGACGGCTACCTGTCTAAGACGTCCAGTTTTCTCCTCGAAAATGGATGGCAGTCTCAGACAGGTTTGACTGTATGTATTAGGTACAATTACTTCTTCCCTGCACTAAATGACCGTGGTGTCGATGTGCTTCTGTTCACTCTATTGAGCAAGCAGACATTCCTGCATGTGTACTAGTAAAGCAGCCAAAAACACCACAAACAGAAGCACATTCTACCATGTGTTTTGTATTAGTAAAGCAGCTAAGAATACCGCTTTTAGGCTTGAGTTAAAAATGAACCTATCGATGCTAAATTTACTCTGCTGTTGTTGTTGCTATTCTTTCTTAGCATTGTGTTATGTTGGGTGAAGCAGGAGTGCTTAGTGCGACCAGTGATCATTCTTTCCTCTGCTCTGTAAGACAAAAATAAGCTAATACTAAAAGTTTCAATAGATTCTTTGACAAGAAGTATTTCCAGGGACAGATATCAGGATACACAAATGTTAATAGTTTAATATAGTCTTTAAAAAAAAGGAACTTGAGAGAATATAAAAACTAAAACACATAATTTTAAAAAAATGATTGTTGCATTGCTCATCTTTTTTCTTCTGAACTCATGAATATCGTAGACTTTTCACCGAGTGCTTAGAAGGTCAGTGGAAATCAATTTGCAGGCAATTTTTGGACAATGGGCCTGGGGTTGAAAAGTGGAACACTCCCTGGGCCAATTGCCTGGGGTTCTCACTTGTTCATGTCTCAAAACATCTGTATGATGTTGTAAACCTGTGTAGTGCCTTTAATTTTTTTACATGTAACAAATCTGAACAGATGGTGATTGTAAATATATAGGGGGTGGTTGGAGGGCACAACTGGTAGGTCCTACTTCTTTGTTTTTGCTTTGAAGTTTCTGTCTTACACTTTTTCCCAGCACTAAATGACCATTATTGTGTCAATGTGCTTCTCTTTACTCAAACAAACAAAAAAGTATATTAAATATACATTTTATATGAGAGGTGAGATGCAAAACCCGCTAAGCGACATTTTGGGGAAAAGTCGAGATTTTTTTGTCTATAAATACACTGATACCGGCTATTACTAGATGCACAAAGTGTTTTCCGTCAAAGCCCAACACAACCTTCATAAAAGCCCCCCCCCCAAAAAAATCCTCTTTTTGCGCAAAACCCGATACATCCAAAATCATAATTTTCCTAAGTGTGTGTATGTTTGCGTGTGTGTGCATGTGTGTGTGTGTGTGTGTGTGTGTGTGTGTGTGTGTGTGTGTGTGTGTGTGTGCTCTTGTTTGTTTATGGTGCTATTGTAATCATATAATTAGGTAGCGTAAACATGGCACGTAAGCCGACTCGCGACCTTGCGAGCACGCTTTAATGTTTTGGTGAAATAGGGGTAATTCAGATCTAATTTTGAACACTTTGAAAAAATTCAGATTTTCTTCCATACAATAGTGTAAGTTTTCCGAGTATTTGGAGCTGGAGAATCGCCGTAGATAGGGAAACCCCTCGCGGTCGGAATGCGAGGTAGACCGGTTCAAAATTGACACCCATGCATTCGAATGATTTGCAGAAAGATTGATGATTAAATACCTTCTTTTCATTGGCAGAGAACTATACAGCTTTGAGCGTGATTTCACGTAGTATATTTTTGGCCTTTGGCATTTGGATAGAGAACCTTTGAAAAAAAGTGTCTGAATTTTCAAAGATAATTATTCACCCGAAATATGTAAAATGGCGGCTAAAAAAGGTACCAAAAGAAAGAACAATTCTTTTTCTATTAGAATAAAGTCATCAGCTTAGAATTATTTTGCATGAATCCTTCCGCGAAACTACCGGGAGCACTCAGTACACTACAGATTTGAGCTGCTCGCTTGCCGCGGGGACCAGTGCGCTGCCGGCCTGGACAACGCTCGCTGTTTAAAAAAAATTGAAATAACGACTGATCATCGTGTTTGAGGCAATAAAATACTGATTTGTAATGATCTCACAGTCTTGAGAAAAGTTCATTTCATTTCTTTGTTACGGTGATTGTACTCTATTAATGTAGAGATATTTGGTGCACTTGGTACTCTTTTATTATCTGTCAAACATAGGGCTGCAGCCAGATAACCACTTCAGCAGTATTTGATTATTATGTTAAATTGAAACAGCTGCCATTCTCTTAAAAATTGACTGAGAGGTAAAAATATGGTATCAAAATTCTGAAAAGACTTAGGCCTTTTTTTAAATGAAACAAATGAATTTGACATACAGTACAGTTACTTTGAAAATTTAGTATCTGGTACCTAGTTGCTAACATTTTGTTGCATTTGACATGAAGTCCATTCTCGTGAAAATTTTGTTTCGTCCATAAGTTTTTTCTCTGTAAATAAATAGTTTTCTACTTCTGTGTGATACCTTGTAGTGGCATAGCCAAGATAACTGCTAAATTTCAAGTCTCTATCTAAATTCTAAGACCTCTATTGCTATGGAAACATGTTGTTCAACTTTGGAGGCCATTTTCTCCTTGCCATCGGGGCGGTGCCACTGACTAAAGTGTCTTTAGGCCATTCCCAAAGGGGGGACATTTTTCGTTCATGCACATTAGAATTGTAAATGGGCTGATTTGTCAATATCACGCTTATAACTGTGCCTGATCTACAACAGGGAACTGCTGCTTTTTCTTTAATAATCCTTACTATTGTCATTTTCCTCTACTTCTTTTGTATGTTTGTAAAACTCTTGTGACCCACTATTTCTGGGGTGCCTTGATAGTCGAAGCAGACTTTGTGCTGTTGAAGCTAGAGAGGTGTACAGAGTAACTCTGATTCTCTGTAAGGACTTCTCTGTTGACATCCATCCCTTGGCGCTCATATGACCTTATGCAGTTGCGAGCGCCATAAAACCTTTACTAAAACTAAAAACATTTTCTCCTTTTCAAGTTTCCTCACGTCGCACAATTAAAAGTTCCATATTTTTTTCAAATATTGCCATATTTACTTCATTCTTTTTTTTAAATTGTAGGGAAATTTAGATAGTTTTTAAAAATAATGTTAACTCAGTTTTGAAATTTTCTTCATATGACTGATATTGACAGGCAGGGACACATGAGCGCAAAGGGGTGGATGTCAACAGAGAAGTCCAAATGGGGAATCAGGCTTTACTCTGCTCACCTCGAGATCTCTAGCCTCAACAGCACAAAGTCTGCTTCGACTATCAAGGCACCTCGGAAATAGCAGTCCACAGGAGAGTGACAAACATACAAAAGAAGTGAAGGAAAATGACGATAGTAAGTTTTAGGAAGGAAAAAGCAGCAGTTCCCCTGTGTTCTTCCAGCACAGTACGATCATGACATTGATAAATCAGCCCATTTACAATATTGTACTGTGCATAAGAACCTGTTAATATTCCCCCTTTAGGAATGGCCTAAAGACAACTTAAGTCAGTAGCATGGCCCTCCATATATACATACTTTTCCATTAGGTGGGGTTTTTTTCATATACCTTACAAAATCCTTTCCTATTCCAATAAAAATGGTGCTAGAGGCTACAGCTTTGAAAAGTGTATGTTGTGCTTAATATGATGTTTCAGCTATGTGATCATAGAAATAGCAGTCGGGCCAGCAGAAGAAATCTTACAATTATTTTTAGTTCTGAAATCTATACATGTATTTTTAGAATGCAAAACATTACACATCGAGTTCATACTTTTTCTGTCGTCAGTTCAATATTGAAATAATTGCTGAGAAACTCGTCCTTCTACACTTTTACTACTATAACTACATTATTTGTTGTGCTGTATCAGGAATAATGATGTCTATAGCTCTCCCCGTCGTTTTATGCTAGAAAGATTGTGAAATTATGCAAACTGAGCCCAAAAACGTGAAATTATGCGATTCTATTCATTTTAACAAAGAATGATAAAGGAAAATAATCAGAAATTGTGCAAAAAATGATCAAATTTTGCTAAATTATGCGGGGTGCATAAAACCACTTGGACAGCTTTATAGCTGTTTTTTCTTTCTGAGCCTTCTAGGTTTTCATTTTCGAGCATAACTCGTGTAGTCATTTCGCAAGGCAACTTAGATTCTTCATGACTTCGTTTCTATTGGCCATTTTGGGGCCCTGGAACGAGCATAATATCATTCAATGTTTACTTTCTGCTCTGACTGATTACGAGGCTGTGACCATTCGTAATTTTGTAGAAAACGGAAATTCCGGGACGCGTCGTGCTCTGTCATCATTAAAATTGTTATGTTCGAAAGAACCAATAAAAAAACGAGAAGTAATAGCTAGGAGTGGATGAACATGCATTGTTCCTGTCGGTCCATTCAAAGTGTATTATGTTGTGCGGTGTAAGACAGCGAGAAGAATAACGATGGATGAGACGAATCCATTTAAGTTTTCTTATGTCGTCATCAAATCTGAACATGTTATGTTCGAAAATTTAAACCAAGTAATGGTTAACATCGCACTGCGTTCCAATGGTCAAATAATGGTAGATCTATGCAACCAGGCATGCTTGGCTGGATGTTAACGAGAGGGGAAAATTTGGTGTAAATTGAGATGTTCCAAAATTGCGACAAGCATTTATCCACTAGATGACTTAATGTGTCATCGTGGTTATGTTCGAAAGATATTATTTGTATTTTGCTTTAGAGTCATATAGTAAAATGTTAATTAAGTGACATTTTTTCACCATTAGTCAAACCGAATGCCCAAATTTTCCAAAAATGAATTAAAATATGAAAATGGAAAGTTTTTCATTTCTTTCGGACATGAGTAGAATGACACAAATGCGAACACAAATACATTCAGAATTTCTTTTTTCTGTAATTTTATATGCTCTTCATGCTTATGTTTGAAAATTAAAGCAATATGAGGAAACTATTAAAATAATTTTATGTTCCATAAATTACTTTTCAGGGATTTTTTTCAGTTTATGTCATCATATGGTTATGTTCGAAAGATATTAGATATTTTGCAGAGATTCATAGTTAAATGTGAATAGTTAAAGTGGCATTTTTTCATCATTAACATGCATTGTAAGTCAAACTGAATCTTCTGAATCATTGTTTGCCAAAATGTTCATAAAAGAAATTAAGATATTTGAAAACGTAAAGTTTTTCATTTCTTTCGGACATAACTATGATAACACAACTGCCAACGCAAACAGCTTTCAGAATTTTTTTGTTTCTTTGATCCTCACCATTTTATATGCTCTTCATGCTTATGTTTGAAAAGTAAAGCAATAAGAAAAACTGGAAATAATTTTGTATGTAGGCTACAAATCTTTAAAAATGTGTCATAGTTATGTCAGAAAAAAATTTACTTGGTGCTATAACGTAATGCCAGTTACACAGCTTAGCATGATGTCTGTAGATCTCTAAAGAAACTTTCAAGTAAAAACGAAATATTAAAAACTTTATCATCAACCCTCTGATAATTATAGATTCTAGGTCCCACCTATTGGCAAAAAGCTCATATTAATTTTAATTATATTATTATATAAGTGTGTGTGTAATATACTCCC
>NW_004797686.1:378550-388392 GCF_000002075.1 Aplysia californica
TTTACCGCGCCTCGTTTCACAATCAGCTGGTGACCTGGATACGCGAAAAGAGGCCTCGTTTCCAGTCTCTATTTTTAGTGTCTCTGCCTAGACTCTAGAGGCCGAGGCCTGTGTACCTTGGAGCAAGTGCTGCGAGACACAGTCAATTCTGCTTTTATTTTGCAGTGCCCTCCCTTGTCCTTGCAGATTCATCAGTTGGAACGACAGAGTTGTAGGCCTAACCTAACCTAATGTAAGTAGAGATATAATTTTTATAGATCTAGATTTCTAGATCTAGATCTATATCTATATTATAATATTAGCTTTAGTAAGACTTACCCTCAGTAGGCTACCAGTAAAATTTTGGAGATTCAATACAGAAATATGTGTTTTGAAGAAATTGCAAGGCTGTACTGTTGTTGTACCCATTGGGCCTTGGGGCGGTGCTAGATCTAGATATAGACTCTAGATCTAGATCTAGATTATATAGACTCTAGATCTAGTCTAGATCTATATCTATCTAGATCTAGTTGACTGAAGTGTCGGTAGACCATTCCCAAAGGGGGGACACATTAGTCTAAAGAGTTCTTATTATAATGCACAGTAGAATTGAAATTGTAAATATATAGAGATCTATGGGCTGATTCATCAATGTCATGCTCATAACTGATCTTGACCTGCAATATAGGTTGAATAGGGAACTTGCTGCTTTTTCTATCCTAATCATTACTATCGTCATTTTTCCTCTACTTGTTTTGTTGTCGCACTCTTCTTGTGACCCGCTATTTCCGAGGTGCCTTGATAGTCGAAGCAGACTTTGTCCTGTTGAAGCCAGAGAGGAGAGCAGAGAAAGTCTAATTCCCTGTAAAAGGACTTCTTCTCTGTTGACATCCACCCCTTGGTGCTCATACGACCTTATTATATAAATGCAGTTTTTTGCGAGCGCCGTAAAACCTCTACTGAAACAAACAATGCTGTTGTCATGTGACATTTTGAAATGGGCAAAAATAACAACAAAATCACTTTATTTTATCATTTTAAAGATATCACAATATATTAAATCATACACATAAAACAAGAAATCTTTTGCTTGTGCTGCTACATGTACTGCAGCATATCATCAACAACACATATGTCACAAACAGAGATACAAATGTGTATGGAGAACAAAACAGTTAAAATTACTGCATCGTAAAAAATGTAAAATGCTGGGGTTCTGGCACAGGCTCAAATAAGATCCCGCTGTTTTAAGAAAACAGAATTTATACTGTACAAAAGAGACAAAAGTCGCCCTAAGATCCCACTTATAGAAGGTCTACATTCGGTTAAGGTCCCATATTTCAGATCATTATTAACGGCACAAAATTGCGGGTGGGGACAGAAGATTACCAAGAGTGAAAATTTGAACTGCCTGTTACCTCACAGGTCAGCCACTCTCGTGAATGTGATCACATAGATCTAAATCTACCCATTGAAATCTTGATGAAATGGTACAATGTTTGCCCCAGACGGGATCACACCAAGATGTGAACTTGCCGACATTTTTGTTTTCCCCTTATATTGCACTCGCATCTGAGCTCTGAACCTAAAGTTGCATCACATGCTGGATGGGTTGTGCCTATACATTTGCTCCTGGCGGGATGACATCAAACTGTGAACTCTTGCTATAAAATCTGGACAGATAAAGAGCAAGAGCAACTGGGTAAAAGTAGATCTTGAGACTAAGGATGGGATAATAAGTGAAAATGGCATGCCTCGTGCCGCTGTGATAGGTCATCAAAGTTGACCGCTCTTTGCTCGCCATTCGTCTTAAACATACCCAGGGTCATGTCAGTTCATTTCAGAGTAAAGGGAAAGGGAGACCATTTTACGGGTTGTGGGCTTGAATAAGGGTCACCATGGATTATTCCCTAGGTACGTTGGCTAAGATCCCTCATTTTCCTTGCTCTCGAGCATCGGGATCTTAGGCAGACACTTATTGTGTAAAGAGTGTGTGTGCATGCGTAATGTGTGTGTGTAAGGCAGCTTGGTGAAATCAGGCACTCATCAAAACTGAAATCAAAGAAACCGCCATTTTTCGGGCCTTAGGCAATTTTTTAAAATATTATTTTTGGCTAAACACCTTTTATGTCGTTTAAACAAAGAATTTC
The DNA here is from genome assembly GCF_000002075.1 of Aplysia californica. Taxonomy (NCBI): domain Eukaryota; kingdom Metazoa; phylum Mollusca; class Gastropoda; order Aplysiida; family Aplysiidae; genus Aplysia; species Aplysia californica. Next base: position 380,680 of record NW_004797686.1, read on the forward strand.
TGTGTGGATGTTACTGAATAACGTTCATTAAAGGCACGAAAAATGTTAATTTCCAAGGAAATTCAAGCTTGGAAATTGCCAACCTTTGTCACCTTTTCCTCACTAATTTTACGTCTCATACCAGGCAACCCCCGCCTCCTTCACTTGCAAATGTCTTGACTTCTATTCAAGATAAGTGGGTATATTTTTTTTGGTGCCAAATGCAAGACAAATGAACAAGCTTTAAGATGATATATGACTCTGTATATAAAAAGTTATCCCCGCATCCGATCCGGACTTTGGGGATTGCCTTGTTAGTGAGACAACTTCCTGGGCCTTCAGCATAGAGTGGTAGGGTGGCCAGTTCCTTTCCACGCCGCCTTTACTTCCCCAACTCAAAGTCAGTTACCCATTACAGCTGGGTGGGTAGGAGGGGGCGAAAAAAATCCATGCACGAACCGAGGCTCGAACCTGGACTTTCCACTTCGGAGACGAGCGCACTAACCACTCCGCCACTGCACCGACTCTATATAATGCCAAAAATTTGAGGGGTGCCTGATTCCACCGCGTCGTGACACACACACCAGAGTGTGTGTGTGTGTGTGTGTGTGTGTGTGTGTGTGTGTGAAATCAGGTGCTTGTCAAAATAATTAAATCAACAAAGATATCAACATTTTGCCTCCAGTTTGGCATCGAAATTTTATTCTTTGGCTCAACACTTTTTCAAATGTCCATTTAAAAACATATTTTTATGTGGATTTTTACACAAAAAACGTTAAGGCACAAAAATTATTTTCAATTTCCAAGGATTCTCAAGCTATGGAAGTCACCAAACTCTGGCTGCTATTTTCTCACTAATTTTACCTCTGAAACAAGGTGCCCCCACCTCCTTCAATCACAAATATATATATCGACTTCTGTTCAATTCAAGGTAGACAGGTGCTTTTTAATCAAAAGATAGACAAATGCCATGAAAGCTATTGATACCAATAACTCCACTATGCTAAAAAATTGATGAGCGCCTAATTCCACAGTGTCATGACACATTTGATGATCTGGTAATTTGGAATGTTGTACAACAACAATGGAGCCTCTACAGTCTACAGTTGTAAACCTAGATCATTTAGATCTCTAGACGCATAAAACAGTCAAACCCCGATATATTGCCTGCCTTTGGATGATTACAAAGTTGGTCGCACAGCAGGGCTGGTGATATACACATGATGGCACTGATTGTCATCTTCACTAGTGTTAGACTGGTAGAGACTAGAGACCAACTGGTGAATCATGCTTCTACTAGATCTGCTGGGGTGATTGCCATGCATAAGGGAAAAAGGAGTAGCAACCGATTAGCCAACATACGTACATTCAAATTGAAAGAAACTGGGCTATACAGTGGAACTCGGATTCCACAAAGTCGTCGGTCCTGACCGTCAATTTTGTTGAATCTGAGTGTTTGTTATATATAGCAAATATTGGGGTTTTGTGTAGATAATTACTGGCCAGAGCATGTAATGTGTAATGTATTCTCGACTTTCTCTATCAAAGCTAGTTGGGTTTCAAAAGAGAGGCATTTTCGTTTCTCTGAAACCGAAGAAACGCTGGAAAATTCCAGGAAAATACAGTGAACTCTACAAAGCACACTCTGTGCAAAAGAGCTAATTCCTTCAAATGCACGCCTGTGTCATCTTGGATATAATTTAGTTAACGACATATTATTTAGCAAACAAGTTATGTTGCTGCATAGGGCCTCGCATACGGTAACGTTTTATTCCAGGCATTCATTACGTAGATCTATGTCAAGACATGCTCATTGAAATATTGATCAATAGCCGGGGGAAAAAATACACACACACATATATATATATATATATATATATATATATATTATAACTGTTACGCATTTGTATCTCTGATGACGTTCCATGCCCGGACCGCTTGTACCCCCCCTCCTCCTATACGTTCTTATACTAACTGTCTCTGACCGTCTAGCCCTCATCCCATCCCCCCAGACACCTGCACACTCAATTACACGTCACACGTGTTTTGAGCTAGCCACCCGTCCATGTGTACGCGCTAACAACGCGTGTGTTAGGCTGATGATTGGTCCTGTAAGGCAGTTCACCCTGCAAGCGACTTTGTTGAATCTGAGCTTGCTCATGTATGTATGTTTCCGTTGAATCTGAGTTATTCTTAAAAGTCCTTTTGTTGAATCTGAGTTTTTGTTGAATCCTAGTTTGTTAAAACCGAGTTCCATTGTATGTGTCAAGGACTCTGTAGACGTGTCGGGTTTTTTTTTACCCAATGCTCATCAGTCCTTGGGTCACCTTCGACTTAGACCTGTCATATGTAGACTAGAGCTTTAGTTCTTACAATATAAAAGCCCCACAGGTGCCTGCCAGCCTTTTAGGCTTTGGGCTGATATATGGCGACACCAGATATAGTTTTGCCCGCTGGCGCATGTGGGAAAGAGATTATTAAGCAACTACCAAGTGGATTCAGTGTGCTGTGTGTAGTGTGTACCTCAGGGGGTCAATTTGCTGGTGATATATATGGGGGCAAATTTAAATCTATTAGTTTAATAAAGACCATACGACTCAGCTGGCGGACGGTGGTGTGAAGGTGTATACGTTCCTTCTCGCACATTGGCAAAACCTGGTGGTAAACTAGGCTGGCAGTATAACGGGGTACAGTATAACAAGGTTTGACTGTAACTCTAGTCCAACACTAAGTTTATCATGCTACAGCAGAACATAAGTTCATAGAACATCAATAAATTTAAATCACAACTGAGAATATTATATTGACAAAAGACATGAAATCAAGAGACAGATTTACTGACCAGATGATACAGTCATGCTTTTAAACTCATCTGACAGAGGATCATTGTCTTCACTTCCAGAAATGAGTTGTTCCAGTGAGCTGAAATTAGCATTTGCCTCTTGAACCATCATTTTCTGCTTGGATTTTAAATGCTCTATTTTCAAGCATATGAGCACTCGACGCATAGGATTTTCATGATGTTTTTTTATTTCTTGTCCAAAAGTAAGGTATACGAAAGAATCACTGTTCTGTTTGACATCCAATATCGGGATTGATTTTTGCTCCCCACGCTCCAGTTTAAAACTCTTGGATTTTTTGTCAGACAAAAAAATATTAGTTTTGCATAAACGTTGAGCGTGGACAATGTCGTCCCTGACAGTAAGGAGGAGGCCCTTTTCCATGTTCTTTAAGAGTTCACTTATCAACTTGATTTGACACTCATCGATATTTTCACTGCCGTAGAACTGATCTACCAAAGGCATCTCAATTTGTGCCATTTCTGTCGGGCCATGCATTTTCTGTTTGAGCTTGGGAGGATCAGTAAAAAGACAGCCCTTTGAGGGAATTAGCCCTTCCTTCACAAGCAAGTTTTGGTTGAAGCCGTACCACAGTGAGAAACTGAAAACACTTTCCTCTGCTGGCCTCGGAATAGTTTGGACAACTGTGTTGTTCTCTCTTTTTTCCTCTGGCTGTGCTGAGGTGTAAGATCCTAAACTATTATCAGGCGTATTCAGACTAGGCAATGAGGGCAAATTTTCCCCGGAGGCTAGCTGCACTAGATCAACAGACTTGATGGACCTGAGATCTGATGGCATTCTCTGATTGGTCCCCATTGATTCAACAGATGAGAAACTGGGAAATCCTACTTCCCCTACGGCAGCTTCATTCTGCAGTTGAGCAACCATTTCACCAGGGGAATTTTCGTTTGGAATTGTTTGAAGAGGAGGCTGATTCAGCTCACTCCTTACAAGTGGATCTGTTAAGCTGACTGTTACATAGTTTTCAGCTATATCCAGAACCGCTGTGGAAATTTGAGGATTTTCCTGTGGCAAAAGATGAGAGATGGTGTTTTGGGGTGGGGGGGAGGTATTGTCGAGGAAGCAATCGATCTTCTCAAATGGTATAACTGGGGGTGGTTGGGAGCCAGAGCTTGCAGGAGTCGCTGCAATAGAAGCAAACTCATTGTCTATTGAAAAGGAACAGGGTGGTAATGATTTTACAAACTGATATACCCGATAGGGATCTGGATCGTCTTCACTGTGCTGATTCTCCACTTCCCGGATCTCTGGTGTTTTATTGAGGGCACAACGAAGCTGAGTCCTCCACACAGGGTAATCAAGCTTATCTCCCTCCTTGAACTTGCCAGTTTTCCTAGCCCACTCCAGGAATATTTGGGAATCAGCTGGTTTCCACCCTCGTGTCCTGTATTTCTTCCAAGGTACACGAAACATTGACTCTTCTTGGTTTTCCCATACAACTCCTGGGCACTGCCCGATCATGCTGTACATAAATGGAACAAGGCGCTTACGTGACTCCCTCTGTGCCGCCATCTGGGAACAAAAGGCGTAAAATGTTCATGTTTCACACTCAGCAACATGATTTTGATCGTTTGGAGAACAAACAACTCACAAATTGATATCTTTTTTACTTTCATCTGTCCGTATTGATAAAAGTCAAGCACATATTTTTTAATTTGCCAGTGTACAACCAAGCAAAAATATTTAATTTTAAAAGTTAACTTTATTTGGTCCTGTTGATATTAAACATTTCCATTTGGGTGCATTCATGAGATCAGTACAATTAAATGATTTAAGGTAACCTAGCCAACAAATAGCTCATTTAGAGACAGCGACACCACCCTGCCCACGTGTTTCAGTGTAAGCATAGGTTGGTTTCCTCCCAAGGCTGTCTCTAGACGTCTCCACGAGTCTCAAAAAGCTCTCACCCCTCTGTTTGACTGTGTTTCATATAGAGATATTTGTTGAAGTTTAATACTGATGAAAATAAGTCAACTGTTTTATGTTTTAGATGTTCTGCTGTAAATCTCCAGTAATGTATTGACCTCCTTTAGGCTAACATCGAAGAAAACATGTCTGAACCTGAGTTTGCAAAGTCCTGTATTATGTTGGTCATCCAACATTTAGACCTGCATGCAAAGACCTGAGACTGTAAACAGAGCAATTTGTTTTGATCCCATTATAACTGTGGACAGACGAACAAAATGTACAACCTTTTTTTCTGAATATCTCACACCTCATTTGTACTAGATCTAAAGTGTTTCAATTTGGAACAGATATAATTCAAAAGGAATGTTTGACTAAAAATTCATAGAGAAGAAACCTGTTTTTGAAAACGGAAATGGCTTTTATAAAAACCACCCATAAACACAAAATGCACCAATTAAAAAGATCTTGTCTGGCTTGTCATGAAATAATTGGTTTGTTTTTATCCCCTCCTTTACCGTAACTTTTAAACAATAAATATTTCTTTTCTCTTTCAGAGTTTTAAAAAAAGAAAATAATTCTGGAATTCTGAGAACTAGTCCTTTATGTCCTCCTATATGGACTCCTCCCATTTGAACGCGTCATTCGTAATGTTCAGTGTTGGCCAAACACAAAGATCCACCCAACCATGAGTACTCAAAGCTATACTCACTGTACACCTTAGTATGGATCGAGTTGCTTCTAAAGACAGTAGGGTGGCGGGTCAGGTTGCCCAAAGGCATGGTGTTAACATATATTATCTGAAATGTGAAAATGGTCTTTGCCAAGGAATCAAATGTTATATAGTATGTGTGTGTAGAGGTATGTTCACGCTTTTCAAGACAGTTTAGGAATCATGAACACATCGCTATCCTCTGATTCATGTCAGTTTCGTGAACAGGAAAATTGTACAGTGGCAGATGAAGATCTGCCTTGAACTTGAAAATGCTGGAGATGCAGGAAAGTGCTAGCTCAGACATCGTTACGGACAGATGTCTCGTGGGGCTCATCATCCGAATTCTGCACCTTGGTGACGTTTAAACGAGTGCGAATGGTGTGTGTTTGATCTGAAGTGGTCGTTTTGTCTGGGAATTTTTTGGTCTAATTCTCTACTGATGTATATGTACCAAATTCTACCCTTGACATAAAAAAGACATTGAGGGCACTTTAACTTTAGCATTGTTACCGTACCTTGTGGGAAATACGAAATGAGTTGGTGGTGAGGAAATGTTCAATACAAAAAAAGCTGTCTGCTCTTTACTATTCTTAACCATGATGTTGGCCTTTTGGACTGTTGCAATATAGTGCGATCATTGGAACTTTTATGGAAGGCCAAATGCGAACTAGTGCATCGTGCTACAAAAATGGGGACATACCCAACAATGGTGTGGTTTTTTTTACGTGCTATGTAGAGCAAAACTATTCTGTAGAATTATCTAAAATGAGTATCAGACAAATTCCTTTTGACTTACAAATGTTGTGTACAAATTTTTTAAACGCAAAACTTCAGTGTGGGGGAAACCATTTACAAAAAAAGTGTTGTTTTTAAAAAATAACTCTGTAGATTTACACACATTATTCCAGTTGGTGACTTCTAGGTAGGGCTACATTCACTTTAACTTTTACATTTTCGTCTCCCATTATTGGCATATAATTCAAGTTCAGGTGGACCTGATCATTGCAAACCCTGAGTTAGATTATTAAAATTTATGTTGTGAGGTAACTTAATTTGTAGCAATAATTTACGAAGTGGCCAGTCTAGCCGTACTTAGCTAGGTTTGGTCCTATTGACCGAAACCTGTTGAGTACACATGTCTTATTAGATCTAGAAATGATTCAGGTTTAAAATACATGACATCCATGTCAGTAAAGCACCTTTTGGTTTCATCTGAAATACAAATACTTTTGGTATTGCAAACTGAAATTTTATTTAATTCAGCTTTCATTAAGTCTGTCCCTGGGGTTTTATGCACCCCGCATAATTTGGCAAAATTTGATCATTTTTTGCATTTTCCTTCATCATTCTTTGATAAAATTAACAGAATCGCATAATTGCACATTTTTTTGGCTCAGTTTGCATCATTTCATAAATGTTTTTTGCCTTAAACCGCGGGGACAGTTAAGTACGGCTAGCCTTCTACTAAAGTACGTCTAGATTCTAGTAGTACTTATTTTAGGCCCTATTAGAAACATGTTGAATACACAGGTCTATTCAGGTTTTAGATACATGCACTGTCAGTAAGGCACCTTTTGGTTTCATCTCAAATACAAATACTTTAGGTACCAGGTATTACAAAATTAAAATTTTATTTACAATTCAGTAGGCCTTTTTTTGTCGTTTGTCAGTCTAGCCACCATAAGCACGGCTAGCCTGCCACTACTGCCAGTCTAGCCGTACTTAGGGCTAACCTTGCAGTCTGGCCGTCATTAAGTGCGGCTATAGTCTCTTCAATTTAAGTTATTCAGTGTACTGTGAACCTCATTAAATTTACGAATTGACTATATATTTCTCCGAACGTTCGGGAAAATAAAGCTGAACTCTATTTCTCCGAACGGTTTCCGATCTCGAGATTTTTTTGGTTATTTGCGAGGTTTAGGCGTCATCCTTTCATTCTTCCATTCTGCGAGGACTGGGGGGAAGCATTTTTTGCATCAAATTCAATTTCTAGAGCAAGAGATTTTGAAATGTCTGAATATTCAGATACTTCAGTCGTGCATGGTAGGGGCAACGTTCCTTAACATACTTCATTTGAAAATACCTCCAAAAGGCACTGCAGAAAACAAGACTGCTCGACCTTGGAAGTAACCTATTTTGCATTTGGTCACCCAGCAAAAACTAAAATCCTTCATGTAAAAGAAAAAAAAATCCCTCCCCCATCCGTTCACACCTTACACACGCACACGCACACGCACACGCACACGCACACGC
>NW_004797686.1:390570-397629 GCF_000002075.1 Aplysia californica
GACAGAGACAGAGAGACAGAGACAGAGAGAGAGAGAGAGAGATTACTTTATTCTGCAACTGTTTTTAAGGCAGTATGTCTGCGGTAATGATTAATAATGATAAGCTTCGTTTTGAATACTTTACAATATATGTCTCTCTGTCACTACCGTCGCTGTCATTTCGGGTTATATTGTACTACTGAACTACTATTTATTGTAAAGCGGTGTGTGCATTCCATTATATAGTAATTATACTATGGGTAGACCATCGCAGTCACAGTGCCCGTGATAAAACTAGGCCTAACTGATTGTAAATTTGTCGTCAGCTGCTTCAGGAAAAAAGTTTGGGTGCGGAACAGGTCCTTGCTCTGTGGAACACACCCAAACTTACAAGCTTTCCGTTTTTGAAGCTGTAGCCTCTCCCTATTACCTTACAACTCAAGGCCAGAGATAGAGACAACGTGTGTTGGTCAGCCTGAAAAGCTGTCGAAGTTCCCTTGGCCTTATTTTTGTGCTAGTGCCCGTCGGTACCAGCTGGGGTCACGTTGTTTATCACGAGTTTGATATGAGAACCTTTCTTTGTTACACATTTATTGTTTGTCTTGAACTATAAGTTACATTGTGCTTGTTGAAATTGGTTTCGTTTTTATTTAATACAGAAGACTAGTGACTTTCGAGATGGATTACTCGCATAAATCGTACGCTGGTAAGTGGTCTTTGATTATCCTCTCTCGCTATTTCTATTACCAGTGACGAAACGAGTATGAGTTTCGCGTAAGTTCAGCCTTGTCGGCAGTAGGCCTATAATAATATATATATAATATACATATATAAATACGGTATATGCTTGGACAGGAAATCCTATGAATCTACGTGTAGATCTAGATCTAGGTCTGTATCTCAATTTTAGCTAAAAATGTTATGATAATCAGAGATGATGCTGTCAGCGGAATTTACCCCAATACGAATTGCGTCGGCTTCTTTGAACGTCGTGGTTGGTTGGCGTGCGCTCTGGTGGGATTTGCAGTTTGCTCCTTCTTTCCAATGAAAATGAACCATACCAAACGTCATTATCCCTCCTTTTCTTTGTAAGTTACTTTCCAGTAACACCTCTAATCTTCTGCGCATATCATATTATGACATTATTTAGCGTGTTTAAAATGCCGTAATACTTTGACATTATTTAGCGTGTTTCAAATGCCGTAATACTTTGACAATAACTAACACAAAGCTTGTTTGAACGCCGTGCAAGTATTGTTCGATCTTTACGGACTTAACTGATTCTACAAGAAAGCAGTAGGCTGGGTTCCGTGGTAAGGGATCTTGTTTGCCTTTTATTAGCCTGTAAAAACGTACTCTGTGTTGCAAATGAATAAAATAAGTCGTGTAATCGCATGTAGATTTACGTGTCATAATGCATGTTTAAATTTTATATTAACGTGGAGTCATGCTTACATTATTTGTTATTGTGACTACTTGAATGCTGTCCATTCTGCTGTTCAATCGCTACAGTATGGTTGTTGTTTTTCGCTGATCACACTCGTTTCTTCTATTGCTCAGTTGGGAAAATTGCGGAAAGTGTCTACTTAAAGTTGCTTGGAGTTTGGGCGTTTTACTTGTAAACTAGATCTAGATACAGTTCACAATTCATGTAGTATTGCAATTAAGGGCGGAGCTTTTAGTTGTCAACTGGATTTTGTTTTGAAACTTTGCAGCCTACGTCTATGTCGCATTTTATGCCGATGTTCTGTAGGCGTAATGTGTTAAGTTCGTAACACGTTTCTCGAGACGATTATTTTTTCCCTACATTATACGCCTCCCCTTAACGCCTTTGCCTCGCCTGTGGGCGGATGGAGGACGCCACTACCATAGTCCCTCCCTCTTTTCTCTCCATCTCTTGTTTCTGTCTGTTTGTCTTACTTTCCCCCTTGCAGCAAATGGCGTTATAAGTGTTTCGATATATGCACCCTTGTGCTCAAGCAGACTGACAGACAAACGCCCAGACTTTGACCTGTCAGAAGCCCGTTAATATGTACCGCGAGTTTGACTTGAAACAACGCACTGAAGACATATCTAATTAATTTTTCTGCAGGACTGTGGGGGTTCGGGTACTTTGGTAGAGTCCTCGTGTGCCTAGTTTTAGTTTTAGCAAACCAGCTGCATGAACCGGACACACCAAATCTCTCAGCGATTCCAGCAAGTGCTCACACCTGTAATTGCTAACGTTTTACGCCCCCATCCACACTATTTAGGTCATTTAGGGGGCGGGCTGCTTCAGCCTTGCCTGTATGTGCCAACTCGGGCAGAAAGACGGAAATAATTGACGAATAATTCTCCTCGTCTCGGGAATCAAACTTAGCTTTTACCGCGTGCGACGACGCAGCGCCTTTTGCAACGGCTACACCACAGTCACAGACCAGACCCAGGTGCTCGTACCAGAAATAAGTCAACACCAGTAGTAAATTAATTTCGGCTAGGGTTTTCAGCAACTCGTCGGTTAAATTAAATTTATCTCAACTGAACTTATCTGTTGCGATTGGTAATCATTAGACCCTAGTTTATGAGCCTCGGCCACGGAGAGCATACCCAGGTCTGTGCAAAGATTACGCGGAGGACTTTGCCATACATTGTGCATGAGATTGGTAGGGAACTGCCATGTGACCTTACTATTGTTGATTGCGTATTCCCTGTACTTGGAAGGCTAGGTGCTAACTATCGGAATGCTATATATATATATATAAGGGGATCCAAGGCCCAAGGCCATTCCATGATGTGGATCTTTTCATGTCGGCAAAATCAATACTGAACCATCTGTTGGTCACCATTGACACTTTCGTTAGTCAGATTTTTGTGTGGCATTTTTGGGTGCCAGAGGAATTTCTTACAGCATGAGTTCATATTAGTTTGAGTATGTGTGTACGTATGTGTGTGTGTGTGTGTGTGAGAGAGAGAGAGAGAGAGAGAGAGGGGGGGAGAGAGAGAGAGAGAGAGAGAGAGAGAGAGAGAGAGAGAGGCCGGGCGGCCTTGCTAGCTTACAAATTCGAATGGATTTGTAGAAAGAGTTCCTATGAATCGCTGTGTCTGATAGTACACAGCTTCCTGGCTTCAGTTTTTAAACCGCAAAAACCCAATCAGAGTAGATCTAGTAAAGTGGGGGTATTACGGACCTTTGACTTCTTTTCGCCCTAGGCGCGTGAAAAGTCTTGTGTGACACCATTTATAGTAAGTGGTGAAAAGTTTCAACACAAGAGCGTCTGGCGATGATCGTTGGTTGTTGAGAGCATTGCCTTTGCTGTCCCATCAAAGCATCCTGGTATAGGAATGTTAGTGCTCAGAGCTTGTTTACTAATGGGATAAAGTGTCATGAAGTGCTATAAAAATGCTTTCTATCTGTCTGTCTGTCTGTCTGTCTGTCTGTCTGTCTGTCTGTCTGTCTGTCTGTCTGTCTGTCTGTCTGTCTGTTCGTCCGTCTGTCTGTCTGTAGTTCGTCTGTCCGTCTTTTATTATTATTATTATTATTATTATTATTATTAATATTATTATTATTATATTATTATTTCTATTACATGTATTATTAGGCCTATTATTATTATTATTATTATTATTATTATTATTATTATTATTGTGATGATGACAATAATAATAATTATTATGTTATCATCACTACTTTATTATATATATATTAATCTTCAACATTATTAATATTATTATTGTTATTAAATGAACTGAAATTGTTCTCTCATGCTAGCTATAGCCAGGTCAGGGCCTTGAAGCTTGAACTTTGGCAACCTGGATTGTACCATATTATCAATTCAATGAGAGATCATTGCTGTACCATTGACATTGCTTTTTTGAGACTGCTTAGTTGAGTAAGCATTAGATTTATACAATGACATATATTGTTATCCAATACTGTCGAACGTGCTGTAGCGACTACCTCCTGTCTAAGACAACTGCCTGTACAAGTGACCACTTCTCCCCCCCCCCCCTTACGGAAATACAGTCAAACCTGCCAAGACATAAACATATGACAGCCAGCTATACTTAAAGCCTCTTTCCATCCCCCCTTTTGTGTTTTTTCTATGACACTGTCCAAAAGGACTACCTGCCTAAGATGGCTTCTTTTGTTCTCAACAATGGTTGGTTGTCATGACAATCCATCTGTATACCATTATGTCCAAATGGGTTGCAAAAACCCCCGGGGCAGTGCCGCTGACTGTAGTGTCTTTAGGCCATTCCCAAAGGGGGGACATTTCTCGTTCAAGCACAGTAGAATTGTAAATGGGCTGATTCATCATGTCACGCTCATGTCATAACTGTGCCTGATCTGCAACAGGGAACTGCTGCTTTTTCTTTCCTAATCTTTACTATTGTCATTTTCCTCTACTTCTTTTGTATGTTTGTCACACTCTTGTGACCCGCTATTTCTGGGATGCCTTGTGACCCGCTATTTCTGGGGTGCCTTGATAGTCGAAGCAGACCTTGTGCTGTTGAAGCTAGAGAGATGAGCAGAGTAAGTCTGATTCCCTGTAAGGACTTCTCTGTTGACACCCACCCCTTGGCGCTCTTATGACCTTATGCAGTTGCGAGCGCCGTAAAACCCTCTACTACTGGGTTGCAAAAAGAAGGTGAAGGTAGTTCAGCAACTGGGGAAGGTTAAGGTATCAAAGTAGGGTAAAAGTATTCATTTCATAAATATCACAGCGTATACATAATACTTTAACATTACATTCTATAATTTGACTCTTTCATGTTTGCTGGTTATTGTTGATAATAGGCTGCAGTAAAGCTCTTAAACCATAGTTCATTTTGCTTTCTATTTTGTAGTATTAAAGATTTCATAATCTGGTGTCTGAACTAAATCTGTTTGAACTTCTGTTTTGCAGACAAAGTTGCAAAGAAAGACGAAGGAATGTTAGTAGCCCCTGCAGGGGAGAGAAACAAACAGTACATTCTTGGTAAGTAAGCTGTGCATTATTGCTTCTTTATCATAGTATTCAAGTCTGTTGGGGGGGGGGGAGGAGAATTGCACTTAGGTTCCAGTAGGTCCTATACATTATTCCTTTGTTGCTTCTTTCAGTTGTTCATTATTTTCCCCTACTGCGTATGTACAGTAAACATCCGGTTTTTGTTACTTCTAGACCATAAGTCTTTCTACATGTTTATATTTTTGGTGCAAAATTTCAGGGTTCGAGTGCAAGTAACGTAAATAAAATTGTACATAAATTCTTTTAGTTGCTTGTCCTGAAAGGGGACCTTCGGAGAACCCATCTTAGCATTGCATGGAGCTGTATGAATGTCTGATCAATTAATGTTTGAAATCTAACATTGGTTGAGCAGGGAATACATTTATTATATTCTATATATATGTCTTTGAGTGACAGTGGGAGCTGGAGGGTATCACTGGTAGGTCCTACTTTTTTTCTTTCTCTCTTTTGTTTCTGTCAATCTTGCCTTTTCTTAGCCCTACACAAATGACTGTTATCGTGCTTCTCATAACTTAAATTAAACTACACTAAACTAAAACTGAGTAAAAGATCCCCAAATTGTCTCCTTGAAAAGCTTTATCTACTTTTCTGGCCCATCTCTCACAAACTTTCTGTTGTGTGTGTCTTAGATGTGCTGCAGAGTTACCTGCCAGATCCAGGTGTCAAGGGTCAGGTGCTGGAGATAGCATCAGGACCAGGCCAGCATGTTGCCTTTTTTGCTTCTCAGAACCTGCACATTACTTGGCAACCCAGTGATTTAGAGGAGGAATATCTTAAAAGGTTCACTTTCTTGTTTTTGTGTACCCATGTCCGGTTGTCTTATTATAATTTGTTGCAGGATCAGATGACGCTATCTCTAAACTAAATATTGGAAGGGATATTTTCAATTTTGTTCAGCATAGGGGAAAAAGAAGATTAAAATTAAAAGCTTTCAATGTTATATGTAGGCCTACATTATTTCAAATAAGATCAAGAAATACGTTGATGGTGTGTCACAAGTTGTCCTTTCAGAGAAAGCTCTTTTTACAGCAGACAGAAAGATTACCTAGGTCCCTTTACTTTGATTTTTTATTGAAACATGAAATCTGAGAGCTTAAAATGTTGTATGTTTTTTTTTTTTTCTTGTTGTATAAATCAAAAGTTACACATAGCGTTATGCATTTTTTTCCATAAGAAGATGTCAGAATATCTATACTGTAGATCTCAGACAGGTAAATACAGTGTAGGATCTACTTTGGACCCTCAGCAGCAAATTTACAACAAAGCATGCCTGCTGCACTGATAGCTCATTTGAGATAACTGCGTGGTGTCCAACTACTTACTCTTTCTATAAAGTATGTTTGTAATGAAAATAGATTTTGAAATTAAAGTAAAATAGATGTTTGTACTGTGTGTTATCCATTTCGCAACCAGTATATTCATGTAAAAGTGGTTTATGAGACATCTCCATAAAGTGAAAGGATGCACAGAGCTTTTGTCTCCTGTTCCATTGAATAATTTGAATTTATCTATTTCTTCATAAAAACAGGATGATTTGTATTTGATAATGTATGTCATGTGTTTGCAATTTGATTTCTCTCAGTGTCGTAAAAATTGATGTTTCGTTTTGTTGAAGAAACTTTACCATTGTTTTTTTTCCTTTTTTAGTATTTCAGCTCACATCTCCTCAAATGGACTTGACAATGTCCTACCGCCCATTCGCCTTGATATTACAAAGCCTGAGCACACAAGTACCTTAGCACCAAAGTCTTTAGATGTCGTCTTGAATGTTAACATGATTCACATATCACCTTGGGAGACATCTCAGGTAATTATGATAATTTAGGAGGATTGCTTTAACAGTTGAGAAAGAATATATAGATCCTTGCAATATTGTGCTGTTTTGTTGTTGCTACAGATGGTTATATAAGATATTTCAGAAGGGTGACCTTATTTGGGCCACAGTGTGGCCTAAATAAGCTAAACCCCCCTCCCTTACCTTATTTAGGCCACACTGTGGCCCAAATAAGCTAAACCCCCCTCCCTTACCTTATTTAGGCCACATCATATGGTAGATTTCTTGAACTAACCATGGATTCGGAAGGTCGAGATT
>NW_004797686.1:399569-423445 GCF_000002075.1 Aplysia californica
TTGCTTTGTAAATGTAGCAGTTAGATTTGTAGGATAATTTGTTGCAATCCATGCCTTATCTTTTTTATTCTCTACTTTTTTTTAAGAAATGGGAGGAGGGGGGGGGGGCAATTTTACAAGATGTTGGGATGCATGAAATTTTCAGATGCTCTAGCCCACTCTTGTACAGAAAGCTTGTTAATTTTTGTGTTGAGCAACAAGTGTGGAATCCAATTATATTTATAATGACTCCTGACTAAAATCCTGTTTTTTTCCCTTCATTATCTTTGTAAATAAAATACTGGTATAGCGCAATCAGACAAACACACGAGTCTGTTATAGCGGAATATAGCTGCTGCTATGCACAGCGCATTTACAGGCCATTTTATTCATGTAAAACCTCGCCAGTTGAGAAACTTGTTGGTTATCTTGCGAAATAAAGAATGGGAGAGCCCACATGTGCCACAATAAAGGCCAGATCGAATGAGTGGAAAGAGTGGCATGCCCAGACAAACAGAACACATCGTGTGATAAGCCAGCCTTGTCTAGATTATATAGGCCTACCATGCCTCTAACTTCTCCGATGCGGGGACGGAGAGATCACAATGCTGTACTGTGATGGACGGAGCGAATGTGTGCCGTGGGCGGGGTGTGTATGTTCCCTTTGTGCACAAGCAGACGGAACGCACCACAGGGTGTGGTGGGGTGGGGGACAACACCGCGGGCGAGTTAACCGAGAGAACTTTCTTTCTGATGGTCAACATCGCTAGCGCTAGAGAAAGAACCCTGATTCGACTTTTGATCAAGTAAGACTTAAAGGTCATTTTGAACCAAATCATCATCATCAGGGGAGATTACAAAAAGAAATAAACCGAAAACCAGACTCATAGATTAGCTTACTTTACTATTTCCTTTGAATTTATTACTGGATCCCTTAAAACGAGAATCCTGCTATAACAGACATTTTGCACCGGTCCCCTCTCTCTCTCGTTATAACAGGATTCCACTGTATTAGTTTCTGGTAGTAAGTACATTGCTTATATTCATGCCAATGTTTCAACAATATTTCCATGGTTGACCTTTTGTTTCTCAAATTATAGTTAAATCTTGAAACAAATTACAATATCTATGTCTTATGAAAGAAACTATGCCAAATGGATACAGTAGTTACTTTCTGGTTTTGAATTGAATGCTTTGTTATCTACTTTATATTTATTATTATTTTCATACCTTTATTTTGAGCTGTTTTCTTTTTTAAAATTTCGCAGGGTTTATTCAAGACTGCTGGTTGTGTCCTGAAATCTGGAGGAGTTTTATTCATGTATGGGGTGAGCAAGCTGTTTTTCTGGACATTTTGTTTGTGTTGGATTTTTATTCAATTTCATTTCATAACCTGAGTTAACATTTTAGGGGAGTTAAGCTGAGGGAGGGTGGAAGAGGAAGAGGGAGAATGTTTCGATACTTTAATCTCCAGACTCATTCGACTGAGTTGCCTTGTGGAAGATAGTTTTGACTGTTTAATTGAACATCTCAAGCATTGAGTCATTCAGGTTGTGTGCAGGTCCTGTCAAAACTGTTGCACAAGTCAGCATGTGGTCAGAGATCAACACACACTAGGAGAGCTGTTGCAGTTAATAACATTGGAATCTGTTCAAATGGCCACCTGTACAAGACAATCAATCACCTGTACAAACAGCTACTTCCCATTTTCTCCCTTTCATATTAAAGAAAAATAGAATGATATTGTTTAAGACATCTACCTGTCTGAGATGTCCATTTTTCCTCCTCAACAATGGGTGGCCGTCTTAGATAATTTTGATGGTATAAATATTCTTGCAATGACATCGAGCTGATGAATTTCTCCTGTTATTTGTTTAAGTCAAAGATTTTGCTACTCTTTTATTGATCACATGTAAGTATTTCCTGTTGTTTATTATCTGAAAATTATGTTGTGGTTGTTCCCTGTTTCAAGAAAGAAAGATAATTTTCAAGGTGATTAAACCAGAGAAATGGCACACGATTCAAAGCATGGTTCATCATTAACACCTACTGCTTTGCGAGTATAGTCTTCTGTTGTCCTCTAGGAGCTAATGACGAACCATGCTTTGAAACTAAACAAAAGCCCATCAATATTTCCCCTAACATATTTACGTTTTCGTTAACCCAGTGATTTGTTCCGTTTAGATATTTTGCTTCCGATTTCTGGCAATTAAATAATATAATGTGGAAAACGATAAAATTAGTTTAGAAAAGGCATTTCACCCAATCTGAGGTGCCCGACGAAATTTATATGGACCCAGACAATGTTAAATCGGACAGTTTTGTTGATTATTTGGATGGTGAGTCTTCAAATTGAGAAAAAAGTGATGAAAGATAGAACCAGAACTAGTTATCATTGATTGCGGAGCAAGTTACTTTAAGTAGATCTAAATCTAGTGTATTATACCTATTAGTATTAGGAACTAATTCTCGGCAAAAGCTTACTATTACATAATTGATTACACCTAAATGACTCAAACCAAAATATTTTTTCAATAAAAATGTGTTTAAGCATAGTGAAACATTTTTAACAGTTTGGTGAAATTTCATGTCTATCACTTTACTTTGGGGTGAGTTATTTATATTACAGTTACACATATCTCACATAGTCAGAAAGCAGGTGGCAGCTCCGGTCCTGGGGAAGTGAAAGTCAAGTGTGAGGCCGGTTCCAAAGGTGTTAAAGAAAAATGAATAATTTAATGACTCCATGTATAACTGAAGACTTTAGCAAAGTTTTATTTCTATGTTAGGCCTACTGAACTGCTGAGAGAGCACACATTTTGGGGCCTGAATTATTATTTTTGAAATAATATAATCGGCTTTTGAAGGGCAGTTTTGTTTTTCTTCTGTCAGGTGCTGCTCTTTATATTCTTTTTTCTCCATGTTTCTGACTGGAATTATATTGATCTACAATTGTGATTATTTCATTTTCAGCCGTTCAAAATTCATGGCAGCCTAACTCCAGACAGCAATGTCCAGTTTGATGCCAGGTTGCGCTCTCAGTAAGTGAAGAGTTATTTTATTTCAATTGTAGGTTTCATAGATTTGAAAAAAAAAAGTTCTTGGGTACAATGTTACTTTTGTCAGATAGAGGGAGAGAGAAATTTATTGGACATATTGTATGGGGTTGTAGGTATAAATGTCTTTGTCTCAGTGAAAACATAGGTTAATAGTTTAAGAATTTTGTAAAGCTCTCCATCATTGTACCATAAGTCGATGTCCATGTAAGTTAATCTTATGTTCGCTGTCCATCTGTTTGGCTCTGTCTCACTTTGTTCTGTCTCTGCCCCATGCCCTTCTGTCTCATTCTTTGTCTGCTGCTGGTTTTCTATCGCGGAGAGGTGGCAGTTACTCTAATGTGTTTTCTTCATTTCTCTGTTTATGCTGGCAGACTTGTTTATGGATTCCTTTTCTTCTGTCCCTTAGCCTACTTGTGCAAGTCGATGGCTTTTCATTTCTTTATACTGATTCATTTCTCTAATCTTTTTCATCACTTTTTTTTCTGATTTGTCTATCCATTCATCTGTTCTCTTTTCATTGCTTTTCGTTCTTTCTTTCTTGATGGGGTGGGGGGTTGGAGGGTGCCACTGGTAGGTCCTACTTCTTTACTTTCCCTCTTTCTGTCTTGCTTTTTCTGAGCTCTAAATGACCTTTATAGTGGGAGTCATATTCAATAAGATTGCCGGGACCGGTTTGTTGTCCTCGTTGGATCTGACCTCTCGTTGAACCTGACTAAGGCTTAAGAAAAGAAAGAAAAAAGGGGGAGACAAAAAGACAGTAAAAAAAGAGGAGAGCGTGCAGTGTGTGATTTTTCGGTAATTCTTCTTTGCTTTCCTATAACAGGAACTTGCGTACAGTGGGATTTTTCTTCTGAAACTAAAAGTCCCGCTACGCTATAGCCATGTTCTGCGGTACTGCCCTACTATCCCACAAAAGGATGAGGCATAGAAAGAGCAACTGAAATCAGAGGAAGATGCTTTCTTCCAGTAGGCTAGGCCTAATTACAGGCTCAGTTTTACACAGCCCGTGTCGCGTTCCCACCCATCCCTTCCCATCCCTACTGTAGGCCAACCCTCGCCCATCCTCTTGGCTTTGGGACCCATATCATTGTTAGGAGGCACACTAGATCTAGCAATACAATGCATAAGGAATGGAGGATGGGCCTTCTGCTTTGCGTGAGATGAAGAGAAAGGAGAAAAATTCTTCGCTTTCGGGGCCATTAATTGCTTTTATTTGGTTATCGCGACCTCGTTGAAAGCGACTTCAGTCTGTTTGCAACCTCGTTGGAGTTAACGTACATTTACAAAGAGATATATAGAGGAAAAAAATTGGGATTTAGGGATTGCCTCGTAGGACGGTTGGAGCCGACTTCTAGTTGAATGTGACCTCGTTGAATTCAGCACTATATTAATATTATGTTGATGTGCTTCGCTTTATTTTATTTAAACAAACAAAAAATCTTTTTTGACAAATTACTGAACTTACAGCGTGGGTGGTTGAAGGGTGCTCTGGTGTGGTTTGATCCTTTTTCCTATCTAACATCTATCATCCTTATCTCCCTTCCTTCTTTTTTGTGTTTGTTACTCTTTTGTAACACCTATAGAGAGCTGTAAATCTTCCGGCTTTTTACGTTTTTTCCTACCGACTTTCCATTTTTTAAAAATTACTTAGTAGAAGTTTTACGGCACTCGCAACTGCATAAGGTCATATGAACGCTAAGGGATGGATGTCAACAGAGAAGTTTTTACAGGGAATCAGGCTTACTCTGCTCACATCTCTAGCTTCAACAGCACAAAGTCTGTTTTGACTTTTAAGACACTCCGGAAATAGTGGGTCACAAGAATGTGACAAACATACAAAAGAAGTAGAGGGAAAATGACAATAGTAAGGATTAGGAAAGAAAAAGCAGCTGTTCCCTGTTGTAGATCAGGCACAGTTATGAGCGTGACATTGATGAATCAGCCCATTTACAATTCTACTGTGCATTAACGAGAAATGTCCCCCCTTTGGGAATGGCCTAAAGACACTTCAGTCAGTGGCACCGCCCCGGGGGTCGACTTTCCTTTTGGGCCCCCGCTTTTAACAAAAGTCTACTATAAACAATCCGTATTATATACTAAATAGAGATTATTTGTTGTAATAGAGGGAAAGAAACAAATATAGTTTAGTCTCACTGTATTCTTATTTCAGTCAGTGCGCGCACACCATATATTTTCCGGCTTTTTTTTTCAAAACCTGTTTACATCCCTGAGCTATAATCTTCGGCACTTACATGACGTTATTATATTGCAAGTGCCGTAAAACTCTTAGTAAATATTTTGTAAAAAACTTGAGCACTAATAACGTCTGTAAATTGGCTGCTTCTTTTCCAGGGATTCCAGATGGGGCATTAGAGACATTGATGATCTGGAGAATCTTGCAAAAGAGAATGGTTTGAAGTTTGAGAAAATGGTAAGCTTAAAAGGCTAGTCAATTATGATTTGTATCATATCTGTCACTTGCTTTCAGTTTTTAATGTATTGAAGTAACTTTATTAACCCTATCCGTACGCCTTGGGGTCATTTTGTACCCCTGGGGTTGTATTCTTCTCATTTTAGAATACTTCTAGTGCGAAGATCTCTTTGGAACTTTCAGTATTTCTCAAAAAATCATTTTGGCAGACTGCTATGCAAAGCGTACAGATCAGATTAACGAGTAAATTTCCTCTTTGGAAAGTGGTGGCACTGAGTTCCCCACATTGTATGGATACGATAGTAAAACACGACGTACGGATTGGGTTAATACTCTGTTTTCAAGGTGGTTTGTAATTTTAATTGACATTACATAATAAAGTCTGTAAGCTTGCACTCTGCCTTTTAAAGTTTGATGTACAAAAGGCCAAAACCCACAGTGCTAAATTTGAGAAGTTAATCTCCATGATAGTTGCATTGTAATACTATTATTATCAATATGCCAACATACATCTTCTGAAAGAGCTGTGTGATGTTGTGACTTAAAAATAAGCCTTCCTTGCGCTGAAAGTGGATTCATTTGGCAGAGTTGTGGAACTTCGTTTTTTTTCCCAAGAAAATGCCTACAAGTTTGCTCATTCTGTCTTGTTTGGATTTGTAATGCACTGCTTTTCACTCTAAATGTAGCTCATTATGATTTCAGTGCGGTACTTTTTGAGCAGGCTGTAGCCCATTTTACATTCTTGTTCCTTTAGAAAATGTAGTTCTCTACTTTTGCAGTTTTCTTTATCTCGAACACTCTTCCCTCCTCCGCACATAATGGAAAGACAAAGAAGGCACAAAAACACACAGCACATGCATGTATGTACACTTCTGTACACATGCACACAAACACAAGGTTTTGTCTGTAGATGCAAATGAATACAGTGCAGACAATGGACCTCCTTATCCGAAATTCCCTTGCACCCAAATCCACATTTTTTAACTCAATGGTCATGCACTTGACTGCCTGGTTCTTCATAGGCCGTAGGTTGAGGCTAGGCTTGAGTGTTTTAGTATTTGTATTTGTGAGTATGAGAAAGAGCAAAAATTCATGGCTTGGGGAGTGGACAGTATGGAGCAGCGTTTGGCAACCTTAAGTCTCCCTCCTTACCCTCTCACCAGAATATTTTCTCAAAAAGTGATGAAACCCTGCAGCTTTTTTATAACTTGAGGTACTCAATAGTTTTTTGCCTCGTTAATGTTACTCATAATGCTACTTAGAAATGAAACACATCACTGGCTGGTTTACTGCAGTCATTGATGAGCTTTGCTTAGGATGTCCGCTTCTTGATAGAACACATTGGTGTGTCACATCTAGCTACATCTAAAGGTACTTTAAAGGTACTTTGTACAGTTCTACACCCTGTAATGAGTGTTGCTGCTAATCCACTGCTGGTTGTTGCAATTGCAATTCTTTCTTCAGATCGAATTGTTGCCAGTATAGTTTCTAGTTCTAGGAATGTTTTCCCGCTCCGCCCTGGGGTGTCAAGAAAAAATATTCCCTTTACTTTGCTCCGGACAGCTGTCATGAAAGTGTCAAATACATACTCCTGGTCTGATGTTAACAGTGCATGGTTTCTCGTTGCCCTTTGTCTTTGTTCTTCTACAGCGTAGGTGATTTCTCTGCGGTAGTCTTGCTCTACTCTCTCTGTGCAGCATCTCTTCGTGCAATCGGAAGTCCATATGAATCGAGACTTTGCCCATGCATTTGTTAAACACAGTCGTAAGCAACTAAAGCAACGTTGTCTGCTTCTTCTTGATTTGTTGAGTTTCCATTGCCATACAGAATGTCTTCCGTCAAGCTTTGTGTATGTTGAAGCCATAATTATAAGTGAGTTATATTTGTACTTGTACAATACAATGCACTGAGCTGAATGTGAATAAGTAGAATGCACTAAATCAAGCGTACTGCATTGTATTGTTGTTTTCAAAACCTTTTCTTTTTTTCAGGTTGACATGCCAGCAAATAACAAATGTACCATATTCAGGAAGGAATGAGCAGTGACCAGCATGTTATTGCTATCCACAGACTATACATATTCTTTTTTTTTTTTATCATCAGTTTGACCTATGATTTATGAACGAGGATATCATGAATTTTCATAGAGGAAATGTTCTTCTTTCATTCATAGAAGTCTCAATATTTGCTCCAACCCCCCCCCCCATTTCAATTTATTACTTCTTTTTTAATTTTCTTTTTGTTATATTAAATTGTTTTATTAATAAAGTCCTGAGTCCTTTTTCTTCTGCATCGAATTTTGAATTTGGTTGTAGCGTGTACCTTGCTTGTCACAGGTGACATTGCTATGACTAGGGGCAAAGTTTTTTTATATATATTGTCTTAATGAAACCTTGATTTCATTTCCAACACCAAGTGATTTTGTATTGTTCTTTGATTGAAAAAGAAATACATGTGAAAATGGTGAAATAGTATAGGTTTAATGCCCCTATCAACACTATTAGGTCTTTTAAGAGGCGTTACCTCCTAGTTTTAACATCCGACTCCGAAAGGACCGAGCCAAACAGGAAATTCATGTCAGGTGCCTTTCCCAAGGACACAACGCCGGACCAAGCTTACACCCGAACCTCTGAATCGCAATCTCATGATTAGGGCTCCGGCAGCCTCACCATTAGGCAACTGATGATGTCCCCTTGGGACTATTATATTACTATCAATTATCATAATATTTTGTTGTTAAACTTTAAAATTTACTCTACACATTTTTTTAAAAAGTTGTCTTGTATCATCACAGACACTGTTGCCACTCTCATACTGCTTTTCACATTCCCTGGCTCTCATTTTGTCATCGTTTAATAATAAAACATGTGGCAAAAAGTAAACATTTTTCTATTGCTTGTTATAATAATTAATTTGTATGAAGGTACCTGTCAATTTCTTCTGAATGTGGATGAGCAACAGATGGCAAAAACTCTCAACAATCAACACTACTGTTGTTGCTTTTCTACATTGTTTTTGTGTTGTCTTACGATTATGCCGCCTGTCAGTTACCTAGAGATTAAAAATTGACATTGATTGTTTAAACCTTTCTTCTTTTTTTTCTTTACACAGAAATGGTCACACCATTGCTTTGAAAATGTTGGTATCCGCTAGAAATGGTTGTGGAAAAGCCATCATAAGTAAAAAGTCGAAAATTAACTAGGTGTATATTTCATGGGGTGAAAATTTTTGGGTTGTGGAAGAAGTTCATAGTTACGTTGCCCTGTTATAATGAGGAAACAAAGTAGGTAACGGATGACTGATTGATTTTCAAGGGATAGCAGTCATTACTGTAAACTTTGCTTTCAATGACACCGAATTAAAAGAAATCAAAGCCCAATGGTAGAAATAGAAGGAAATCCTTTTTTATTTTCTTCATTGTTGTTAGCAAATACCTTGTATTTGTATCAAACGCATCTAAAAACGAGCAGCTTCAAGGTCAAAGTGAAAGTGCTACTTCTGTGTAAACATCCCCCTATGGACTGGCCAACGTGTGTTTTCCTCTCCAGCACAACCTATCCCCTACAATGAGTACCCACAATGCTCATCATATGAAAACACTAGATGGCGAAAGAGAGCAGCAGGGCACACCGTGTTGATGGTTAAAGGGAGGGTGGGGGTGTCAGTAACTTCATGACTGTGTGTTTATGTGTGTGCACTCTGGCAGTTCTTCGACGCAGGCTCCTACACACGCCTACAGACTTACAAAGCCTGCTCTACTACGGCGTTGACCAGATGACAAGGACATGTGGTTACTTGAGGGAGGCATTGCGCTGCTAAGAACGAAATGCTCGCAGCTAAAGGGATTTGAAAACAACAACAACATGTGTGCGCACACAACTTCTGTAAACACACTTTACAATATCAAAACAGTTTTAAATTAAGACACTAGACTTTTACACTTCTCATTCTATTTGGTAGGAGTGAGGGTGGTATTGTTTCTACTTTGTAATTGGTTCTACCAGTAGTTATCTTTCTGAAAAAAATACGTTTTCCTGGCTCCACTATAGGTGACATCATTAGCCAGATATCCATGGAGACTCATCCTTTACAGTACTGACATGATTTCTAATTTGAACTCCCAGCACAACTGTTTCATGGTGTCAGAACTAGAACAATCATCATAGTCAAAATAAAATATAAAATTATTTAGAGATGGCTTGCTCTCACAACACCTTTAACTTTATCCGTTTTGAGCTCTGGACCCTGCACCTGGGTTCCCGAGGGAACATTTCCAGACTTGTTGTATCACCTCACGCCTGACGTACATGTATACACTCCGGCCTGTAGGGTTAAAAGTACATCAATTTATCCATGGCAATGATGTGATTTTCTAGAGAGAATCATCACATCGTGTGTTTATCGGGGTCGCAATCAATCCTCTTAAGTGTTGGTGGGTACTTAAAACACCAGAGACAAAAAAAACCTTTTTGTTGTGTTGCTCCTATGAGGAATCGTGAAAAGCAAAAAAATTGTAGACCTTGATCATAGCATTAATCAAGTTCCTGTATTTTGGTGATGTTGAAAGGTACATCTTTGATACAGTTTTGGGAGCGTGTAAAATTGAAAATTCTCAAAGTTTGGACTTAAGCGGATGGCTTGCAACAGCGATGGCATTTACCTGTCTGTGGTTTGGCTCTAAGCCACGCAAGGGAAAGTTGGTGACTGATAATCTGTCTTTCTGCTGGAATGCTTAGCCATGCTGAAGCTAGGTTCCCTGTAAAGACTTCTCTGTTGACACCCACCCCTTGACGCTCATATGACCTGATGCAGTTGCGAGCGCCGTAAAACCCTCAACTATAAAAAAATAAAAATAAAAAAGATGGCAATGTTGAAGCTACCCACCTGCTAAAGAGATTTAATTGTGTTGAAGGGGGCCTTACATTTTTTAAAAGGTAGGACTTTTTATTTCTACTGTCTCTATCAGTTGATACCTTGGATTCATGTCTAGTTTAGTGACTTGCATCTCAATTCTCATTTGAGCTATTGTTTGTCATATCCGCTTATATCGACATGCTTTGGGAAGTGGATTTGATGTCGATATATATAAAGATGTCAATAAATGAAAATATAATGCCAAAGAGGGAAAAACAAGGGGAGGTCAGCGGTAAAAGACAACTACTTTTTAAAGCTGGTTGCTTCCCTTGATTATTGAAACTAGTGAGAGACAGAGGGAAGGGGGTTGGAGTTATGGAACCAAAGACCGAGCAGCACGAGGCGCACACTACACACCAGCGCAAACTTTGTTGCAGCATCCTTGTAAGGCCTGTTTATGGCCGCTAGCTGGGGAAAATGGAAAGGCGAGGCACTGACTCGCTGACAGTGGCACTTGCCAGCGACAGACTGAGAATGAGATGGGGAAAGAGAGTGAGCTGGGAGAGGGGATAGGGAGGTGAGTCCCAGCGCGCAAGATGCTCACGTCTGTGAGGCACTGTACTGTGTTGGAGACTACACTGTGTAGACCCTACATGACCTACTAAAGCCTGGTGTGTCGATATAGGCTACTTGGCGGGTAGGCGGATTTAATGAAGAACTAAAGCGTTGACCGTAAGAGTGGTTTTTTCCCCCATTTATGTTTGTGGGCTTTGCCAGGTACCCAGGAAGCATTTCGATACAACAGAGTGGGCCGAAAAAAGTCGATGATAAATCGGACATCGATATAAGAGGATTATACTGTACGCACATCTCAATCAGTCAGCAGGAAAACTTCACAGGGATAAGTTTTGAGGAAGGAAGCTCAGCTCTAAAGCGAAAGGAAGCCTACCTTGTCTAATTCTAGGTTGTTGTAGGCTTGGTAGTACATGTATTAATATTGTTTCATTTTGACAGCCCCGATCGAAGGATAGGTGGGGTCTTTTACTATTTACTCTTTGTGGATTAGGAGAAATGCACAGGAAATTGAAAGGTGCATAGCAGTAGAAAGAAAAAGGAAGGAATCCAGTCCTGATCGAGCAAAACCAAAAACAAATGGCACTTGGATAGTAATACCTACATACATACATACAGAAGTACCAGGAACAGACGACCAAAGACCACTCTGGAAGGAACAATTTAATGTAGTCCTCCATCTTCCACTGTAAGTTCAAGGAACATTAAGGAAAAATGCAGAACAAACTGGGTTTGGTAAGAATAAGATACAGATTACAGACAAGGTTCACTCAACAAAACCCAATAATTTAAGAAATGTCCTTTTTTTAAATATTCCAATCCATTTATTATCCATACACATTGGTTAAGATGAAAGAACATTGCATGACAACACATACCACGTACTACACAAAGCATAAAATATGTAGCAATATTCACATTGCGTCATTTTATAACTGAATTAAGAAAAAGGAATGATCGTGGGGACCCAAAAAATTTCTGTTACTCAAAACAGAATTTTCTATCTAAAATGCAGGTTGGTTTAGAAAAGAACTTGAGTGGCCAGGTGCATGGGATTTATAAGCGTAATAATTTTTTCAGTCAAAATGGCAATTCATATCGCACAATTTCCAGATATGATCTCATTCACTTGATATTGATAGAAAAGAGAACTGTACTCCCGCAGGTGAGGAATTACAACAAATCCGTAAATTTCAGTAAAGCATAATGTACGATACATACTAAATACATAAACAAACCTGCTTCTCAATATTTCTTGCATTTAACTGAAGAAATAATTTTAAAAAATGAGGACAGCTTTAGAAAGCATACATGACATAAAATATTACACGAGTAACTACTGTGTCTAATAAAAGGTAAATATGTATCACGTTTGCTTACAAGCTCATTTATCCCAGTTTAATGCACCTTAAAACCTAAACATTTTTCTTCGCAATACTTTTAAAAAATATGTGTGTGCCTAAAGAAAGGTATCAAAAGTTGGATTTTGACCATTTTGAGTTAAGGGTTGTACCTTGTAGGAAATTCAATGCTGAACACAGAGGTTTTTTTTAATTTTTGAGATATCACAAGTAGTTTTTAAGACATCGCACATTTTGTGAGGTAGGGTATAAAGATCTAATTTTGAGAAAATTGGCTTTGAAGTTTAAGACACATACAAACGTGAAAAAAAAACCCCCGATTCAATTGTCTAATGTATTTATTCATGGAAAATTCATTTCCAATTTGGCATTCAGATGACATCAATATCATGATTAGAATTCTATGGTAAAATATAGCGGGGAAGAGAAAACATGCTTCAAGAAAAGATTTTAACACCTTCTAAAAGCAGTTTTCATTATCTCTTTAAAAAATACCCTAGTCTCAAAATTATTCAAAATAAAGTATTTAGAGGTCCAATCAATCAAAACCCTTTTTAACACGTTAAAAAACGGTGGAACTATCATTTTTTTAAGGAAACAAATTTTGGTCAAAACAGTGATTTTTTGCCATCATCAGCTTGTAGTTCAAAATGGTCTGAGGCGACTTGGTACCTTTCTTTAGGCACACACACAAAAGATTAAGAGTGGTGCCTTTGTTCCTAGATACTCATCCCTGCCACTAAGACAAAAAGATCTGAAAGATATAAGACACCAAAATCATAGATAGTGTTTTGCAGTTGCAGAGCCAAATTTTTCAGTGTCTAATTTAACAACTTTTCATAACACACACAAAAAAAAAAAAAATGAAAACTGGAAAAGGGCTGCAGTCCCAAGTGTTATGAACTTTCAATGACTGTATGAGAATCCACTTATATCAGGCAAAGATTTGAAGTCATAAATACCTCTGGAGAAATTTGTAAGAATTAAAGTACATCACAAATGGTAAAACTGGAGGAGCCCACAGCTCTCAGTCATCAAATGAAATGAGTTGAGCCTCTTTTTGCTCCGCCTGATGGAGCTGAGATGGCTGACCCGGGGCGGCTCCGCTCTGCTGGTACTGACCAACAAACTGCTGCGGCTGCTGCTGGAACTGCTGTGGCTGTCCAGGCGGGGGTGCTGTGTTTGCGTACTGCTGAGGTGGCTGTTGCATGGGCTGATTATTGTACATGGGCTGGGGGCCTTGGTGGGGTGGCAAGGCGGTTGACAGACCTGCAACAAGGAAATCACAAGATCAGTGAAGAGAGATTAGTGTTTTATACCAATAGCAACACAGCATGTTGGCACCTCAGGGTAAACCTAAAACATCACAAAACTTGGGCAATTTTTTCATATCCTAACTGTCAGCTTAAGTAAGCATCTTGAGCATACCTGGCCTTTGCTTTATCAAAGAGAAACCTGTAGTTTTTCATAATTAATACACCAAGTCTGTATTTTCTCAACCTTTGAGGTCAAGGGACAAACAAATATTGAAGAGAATTACAGGTAGACTTTGATACATCAGCAATGAACTTTTAACATATTATTGATTTAAAAAATGAATTTGCGATGCCTTTTTTTTACTTCTCTGCGAACTTTTTGCCTCAAATACAGGGTACTGTGTCTCATGAAGAGTGTTATTGTATTTTGTAACCAGGATAAAACATACATGAATATAGTGAAGTCTATCACGTAGCAAGACAAACTTTACACCAAAGTTTCACTGTCTACTAAATTATACAAACAAACCTTGCATGTTGAAAGACTGAAAATCAGATGATTGAGCCGGCATGGAACCAAAGCCTCCTTGACTGTCTATGCCGCCCATCGGTGGGTGGCCTCCTGGCATGCCTGCTGTGGACATCTGGCTTGGCAAGGTCCCGTACACACCTGGAGGGCATCAAAAATCTTAATTGCCATACATACTTCCTAACTGGCTTACAAATGGACATTGTATGCTTATGAGCTTGTTACATTTGAAGAGTTATATGATGAAATAATCCTAAAAATGTAACTCACAGGCAAGTAGCCATTTTTCTTGTACAAGATGTTTCAATGGTACTGTACTTTTTAAAAATCTGAAAGACATTTCTTACTGACCAAGAATTTGGCAACTTTGAAAAAGTCCCAAGAAAATCACAAATGATAATTGTGCTGTTGAAGCTAGAGAGGTGAGCAGTGTAAGTCTGATTCCCTGTAAAGACTTCTCTGTTGACACCCTCCCCTTGGCGCTCATATGACCTTATGCAGTTGCGAGCGCCGTAAAACCCTCTACTATTTAAAAAAAAACAAGAAAGTTCATTCAAAGCCTGTGCGCTGCGAAGTATACGGCTCCGGAATGGGGGGAATATTGATTTTTTTTTAAAAAGGTACAATTGGGGGAGGGCTGGAGTTGAAGGCAACACCGGATGACAAAACCTGAACTTGGAATTCTGAATTGCCCGGTTACCGTGTACGTGACACAGAGACTACGTGCCCGGTTACCGTGTACGTAGACAACCCGTTATATTAAACGCCTTAAGCTGCGTTCACACGGGAGTGAGTGCTATAGAAATTATCTAGATCTACATTATTACATGTATTACTATTGTTATAAATGAAACAAAAATTTGCTGTATTTTACGATTTCACTTAGTGTTCAAAGAATACCATACCGGTTTTCAAACAAAAAATTCTGAAATAGATCTAAATACAGATTACTGGTGTATCGAAGGTTTCAAGAGAAAAATAGAACAGGATCTCATTTGATTGGAGCATAAGCTTATTTTGTATTTAGAGGTTGTTTAAAGAATCCCTCGTCAATTTTTCTGTTTTTTATAGACTAAACCTCATACACTTGTAGATCTTTGCATGAACCAAGTACCCGGTATGTACTAAATTTGGTCATATTTTGTGTCTTCATTTAAAAGTTATTACGAAAACTGAGGGTTCCGTTATTTTGTGTCACGCGTTATCATATTGTATTTGGCAGATAACTTTATTGTCAACGTACTCGTGTGTTGTTATTAGTAAATGTAGTTAATAACATTTGATGAATTTGTATTGTGGGTCATGATTTTTTAAAAGGCTGTACTGCTTTTATGCTACCGGTACTCAAATTGTCATGTTTTTTAAAACTAAAAATGTTAAGCCCGTTAGTATTAATGCCCCTGGGATGAGAAAGTTGTAATTTTTTTTTGCAATTTCTAGGCAGTTTACCTTCCAATTTTTCTATTTCAAAAATGCAATTTTCCGCGGGGCCAGGTAGATGCATACCAAATTGAAGGAAAATGAATAGGCAATAAGACGAAGCAAATTTCATGAGAAAAGAAAATCACAGGTCTCTTTGGTCCTGGCACAAGTTCACTGCTAGAATTGACACTTTCTGATTTTTTATTTAGCCCTAGCTAGTTTCATCTCTACACTATCCCCACTCAAGCTAGAATCCTCACTATTATCTGAGAATCAGTTGCTATCCAATTCTTCAAGTTGAATTTCTTCTAGCAACTGAAATACCTCATCCAGAGTCAGTTTGCAACTACCAGCCATAGTGGAGGACGCTAAAAACCATGTAATGTGATGTAATAAAATTAGCGTTTTTGTTTTTCCATCATGCGTGCAGGGCTATTTAAATTTGAGACAATTGAGAGGAAAAACTTGACAGGGCTACTCCAGATCTGCTGTTTGACAAATCTGTGCAGGTATTCGAGAACAAGGGCTGCCAAAAAAACAAAAACATGGTAGTTCAGTCGGGAAGGAATGGCATATTGTTTGAGCTGTCCATTCATTCAAGTCTGGCGTGTTTGAGTTATCTGTGCCAGACTGTGCTTTCATTAGGAAAGACCTCCATTTCCTTCACTCCTCAGCAATGAGAGTGGCCATTGTGTTTGCCTTAAGTGCTGCAAAGTAAGAAAACTGGAGTGTATTTTGTCTAAAACAGGAGCTGGAAAGAAAGAAAATGTCAGTTGTTACCCATGTTATTTGGTGGTGCTGTTGTCATTGGCCCTGTCATTGCATGCTGTGGGGGTAAACTGACAGCACCTTGGTCCTGAAATGAAAACATACATGAAATCTTTTATTAACTGAAAAACATGTTTGTGCAAGAATGCCAACAATCACACTGCGCACATAATTTTCCAGTTGCTCTTTTTTTCTGTAAATCTTGGAAGTTTAAACTTACTTAACCCTATTCGTACGCCCTGGTGTCATTTTGTACCCCGCGGCTTGTATTCTTCACATTTTAGAATACTTCTAGTATGAATATCTCTTTGAAACTTTCAGCATTTCTCAAAAAATCATTTTGACAGACTGCTATGCAAAGCATATGGATCGGGTGAATGAATAAATTTCCTCTTTGGAAAGTGGTGGTACAGAGTTCCCCACGTTGTATGGATATGATAGTAAAACACGACGTACAGATAGGGTTAAAAGATGGGTTAAAGCCTATCCTCTCGAGGTTTTTTCCCCTCCTTTTCTTTCTCAAACTGAGTTTTTGTTTGTGTAACTTTATTCTTTGGAAACAGAGGAGGCTCTCTAATGGCCTGCTTAAAATATCAGAAACTGTAACAATTGACCAATGTAATAATAAGATGTCTCCATGACATAATCTAACATACCCACAACGAAAGAAGTACATCAAAGCAGTCATAGCCCTCTTGAGCAGTACAAATAGAGAGTGTCTTCCATGATTTGAGTGCATACCATAACAAAACCCCTTAATCAATTTCTTCCAAAGCACTCACTCATAAAGCTACGGTCAGTTTTGATTTGACACACAACTAGTGTGTTTCTACTTGGTAAAATTACCACAGGAACTGTGTAAATGTTCTAAGGCCTCTTGCATCTTGACAGATGATCTTACAGCAGTGTGCTCGATACAGCTTTATCTGGGCGGCTGACTTAGAGGAAATAGATTTCCAAGTACTACTTCCCTCCCTTCAGACTTTGACTTTCTCGATATGCTCCAAAGGAGAGACATCGATAATGTTTGGAATCAAGAAAGATGTAAATGCATATCTTACTTCTTTACAGGTGCCATGGATATTCTTTATGGTAAGGAGAGGTGCAAGGAAAAGAAAACAAGCGTGTCATTGAATTTTCAAAGGTTAAGTATTTTAACTGCTACAGTACGTGCCGGCTTTAAGCACGCCGGCATAAAGCACGTTTCGGACTCAGAGAACGCTGAACGGCTCTTACTGAATTTTTGCTAAATAAATTACACGCCTTTAAGAACGGTAACTTCGGCTTCAGGCACGCTTCATTTACAAGACTTTCAATACTTGAATGATGACCCATCGAAGTTTGAACAGTCTACACCGCAGCAGTAAGTGGGTTAAGAGAAACACAAAGAACGCAAGTGATGGAGACACACACTCACACGGGCGGAGAGGAAGGCAGAGAGATGCACACAGCCGTACGCGCGGACATAAGATCTAGCCTAGGGCAAAGCTACACACAGACGAAAAAATTACAAAGAGAGTCGGGGAGACGAGAAAGGGAGGCTGGCTGCGATTTCACCTTTGACCCTCACTATCCTTTAATCCTGATTGTGTATCAAGCACGAGGTGGGATGAAGGCGGTGGTATGAATGTGGTACAGCGGGCAGTGGTACGCACAGGCAGTGAGTAGGCCTAGTGTGCTGTTCTGTGACTGGCTGTCTAAATTAAGTTTTCATTTCCCATTCGACCACAAAACAAAAACAAACAAGCCAACAAAAACTACCATGGCGGGTAAAAATAACAGTCCACACTTTTGTGGGACCGCTATAGGCCTACTTACAAGCAAATGGAAATAGCACGGGAAATTTTCCACATGAAAATCTCTGGATTATGTCTACTTCGCTTTGGCCTTAAGCACGCTTAAGCTTTCTCCCGATGACCATGCTTAAAGCCGGCATGGACTGTATCTAAAAGCATTTTCATCAGTGAAAAGATAAAAAATAAATAAAAAACAATCCTTAGTGTCTATGATGTTGATATCGACAGGCATCAGGGATGTGCCACTTCATTGGTTCAAATGATGTGCAATTCCTACCCTGCCTTCCAAAAGCTAGCGGTTTACCACTTATAATTATAGTCGAACCTGCTTTAACGGAAACCTGTGTAAAACGAAAACCTGTCTTAACAGAATCTCCCCGTTCCCCCCTTGATATATTCCTCTTTAATTACCTGTATAAAACGGAAACCTGTCCAGCGTGGAAGCGTAAAGAAAAATCTGCTCCCTTCCTAAACAAGTTTGGTTCTGCCGGCTCTAAACTAACATCATGCCGCCGGGTGAGGAGGGGGAGATGGGGTGCAATTTGGGGGTAGATGTTACCCAGGTCCTTGATGTTACCCCATCTATGTGAGCCCTGAGCAATGCAGATGGTCAGGGTAGTGTGGGTGTGAAATCTCACGAGTGTCGGTGAAAGTGCTCGAGCAGCGAGCCATTATGGGAACTTTCCTGGGTAGCCAGAAAGAAGCCAGAGGTGGGAAATTAGTTTGGCCAATGCCTGCCGCCCTGATCGTACGGCCAGCTGAGAAAAGAGTTCCTCGAATGGTTGCTACATGGCAATGAGGGGTGGCATTGGCTGACTCCGCTTGTTACACCGGTGGGTGGGGCTAAGAGTGGTAGCAAAGGAGATATGCAAACGTTTCTGTTTTTAATAAGCCAAACAGTGCACCTATGAAATGCAAGCACTAGTGGCAATTGGATAAAAGTAAGACTGACGTATGTCATTATCAGATGGGATAACAGTTGAGAGGTGTGAAGTTTTGACCACTGCCTGCCGACCGGACAAGCGATCCCGGCTGGGCCTTTGAAACCCCCCTCTATCTCCCCCCTAAATCCCCTGCCTAAACCGGATTTTTTTGTTGTTGCTCCCTTGCGATTCCGTCTTACACAGGTTCGACTGTATACAGAAACTTGAGA
The DNA here is from genome assembly GCF_000002075.1 of Aplysia californica. Lineage (NCBI taxonomy): Eukaryota > Metazoa > Mollusca > Gastropoda > Aplysiida > Aplysiidae > Aplysia > Aplysia californica. Next base: position 418,751 of record NW_004797686.1, read on the forward strand.
CTTTTCTCACCTGTGCACTGTACCCTTGAGGAGCAACCATGCCCTGAGCATCTGGCTGGTAGCCTCCAGCAGGGAGACTTGCTGGTGGGGCGTACTGGTTTCCCATAGGTGGCTGAGCCCCCATGTTGTACATGCCAGACTGTGGAGGCATCACCATACCAGCACCCTGGTTCATCACCTATGGAAAAAGCATTGTAGTGGGTGAGTACAAAGCCTTCACTGGTGCTGTCTAGTTCAAAGAAAGACTGAATTTGAGAGCTAGAAATACACAAACATCTCAAAACTGGAACAGCCTGAGAGTAACGAATTATTATATTCCATTACACAACGACTAAATTTTCACAATAATTGCAGCAACTACAAAGAAACAAGTCTTAGTTTTAGTAGCATTTTACAGCACTTGCAACACAATAAGGTCATAAAAGTGCTGAAGATTAGAGGTGTTTCAAGAGAGTAACAAACACAAAAAAGGGGGAGAAAAAGGATGATAAAGGTTTTAATAGTAAAGAAGGAGCAAACCACCAGAGCAACCACCCACAAAGAAACAAGTCATCTTGTGACAATAATAATCAATATGGTAGTACTCTGGCTTGGTAATTAGACAAACGCATTCATACAGTACACATATCGATTCATCAAAACCTAGCTCAACACAAACAAAATGAGCAAAACAAGATTTATATTTTGACAGTTTACACTTTAGTGACCAGCAATCCTAAGGTTGGCAGATTGGTTACTGGTTACTTTCAGGACAACCAACTATGCTTTCTGATAAAAAGTGTATCTATAACTAAGATTTAAAAAACAATAGATCCAACCACATGTGATAAGTAAATAAACAAAGGATGTGTTTGCTTCTGTTTAGCCAGAGTTTGAAGACAGTAAATAATCCATAGAAAATCGGACTGGTTTCAGGAAATAACCATTCAATGTGGGTATTTTCATAGTCGATCAGGAACGACACGAGGAGACAAGTGTTTTTCTTGGTGGTTTCTTAGGTGTAAATAAGTAAGTATGCTTCCCGGGAAGCTGAGAATGTTTCGGAGTATTCTATGGTCTGCTGGGGTAATAATATAGTGTAAAGCACATAGAGCCTGCTGTTGAGCGGGAATATGCACTATACAAATGCTATCTATTATTAAGTACAAGAAAAACATTACAGAATTCCACAGATCAAAGTCTGATATCGGGAATCAAAGTACTGTATAACAATACTACATCCAGTAGTACTGATCAACTGACCTGCATGCCTCCATACCCATCGGGTCCTGGGGTCATTCTGTGAACAGGTGAGCCCTCCGCTGAGCCCCCTCCACCAGGGACATAGCTGTGGGCTGGCATACCAGGGGGAGGGCCCATGCCCTGGGGCGGGACACCGGGCTGTCCCATCATTTGTTGAGGATAACCCTGACAAAAGAGAAAATCATACAAAATTTCCGTTTAACACTTTGCCGTCACTTAACGCGGGTGATAATGATCCGTTCCGGTCACCTAGCGCCGAGAAGTCCGTGGCAGTCACTGCTGGCTGTGTCACTGCAAAGTGTTAAAAGACATTCAAAATTGTGCAATCAGTAAATGAGGTCAAATAGAAATTTTAAACACTCAGGGAGGATAATATTTTTCTTTAAAAGGCAATCATTTAACAAAAAGCCCTTTACAGCGAAACAGTATTGTTGAAAACAAAATCATAAAAAGTATGTTTCCCCTAACTGTAACTAAAAACACGGTGCTATCTGCACTGTGTTGGACTGTAAAACCAGTGTGGTAGTTTCAACTGACGAGTCGTGGAGTAACAGAAACAACAATAAACCTGTGGAAGTACATCCTTTGACTGATTTGACACCACCTGTGTCCTTGCCATTTTCTATTTGCCTCGAGTAGTGCTTGCCAACCTGGGTGCTGCCACCTGATAATGACCTGCTCATTTTGGTGGGTGCTGGGGATCACCCGGGTAGTGGTGACAAGTGGTATTTTATGCCCAGCTTAGAAACACAAGTAGGCGGGCAGTACACAAATTTTAGTCTCTTTAAAGGTGGAAAAAGTGGGAGCTGGCTATAAAAAGGTTGACAAGCGCTGGCCTAAAGAAAAATCAGCACACAAAACTAACACAACAGAAAATACTCAGGAAACTCCAGACGAATGTGAAACGCATGGATATGCACCAACTGACCTGAGCGTATCCAAAAGCCTGCATCTGCCTGATGTGTGTGAGATGTTTCTGCTGCTCCATACGAGCGTGCATCTCTCTCTCCTGCTCCTGCAGACGCTGTAGAGCCAGTTGACGTTGCATCTCCAGGTACTCCTGACATTGGTTTGATACAGTTCAGTGGTTACATGAGGCTTGTGTATGCATAATACATTCTTATCGTCGTTATTCCCTGTCATACCTCTTTCCAATGAATGCAAACACAATATAGGTTTATTGAGAGTATCTGGGAGCAGAAATGAGTGGTGAACCATGATTGCTGATGTCTGTTTAAGATATGGCATTTGAAATACAAGCACTGATATGCATATTATAGCATAATTAAGGCTCAAATTGTGTTGCAAAAAAGTTTGGGGTTAGTGGAGACACCACTGGCATTCACAAGGGCTCTGTGGGGGATAAAGGTAGGTAAACACAGCTCTGGAACATATATAGTAAAAGTATGGCACACATTACACAAACAGTGGATTTTCAAAACAAATTATGAGGGCTTCATGAAGCACAGCGTCCTCAGAAATTTTCTGCTGAAAAAGTTGTTATGCACAAATGCTTAGCTCCAAACTACAGAACAATACGCTTACATCATTTCTGGACCAGTTATACTTTCAAAACAGGTAATAAAATCTTTTTAAAAATCATAAACGTTCCTCATTGTCTTTGTGAAACATTAACTGAAATCTTCATTCTGAGTGGGGACAATCTGACAACCCAACCTGGATACAAGATGATGGTAGGATGCCAGCTTCTGACAAATGCCGAAGTTGCAAAATAGCACTTGTCAAGAGTCTTGCATTGAGCCATCAAAGATAAGAGAAAAACAAAGAAAGTAAATGAAGGAACAGTCCTCACATGTTTCTTCTGTCTCATGACCTCCAGCTTCTGCATCATCTGAATCTGTCTCTGTCTCTCTAGCTCCTCTGCCTCTCTCCTTCTCTTCTCCCTGTGCTCCTCTCTCAGAGAATCCAAAGCTTCTCTCGCATCCCTCAGTTGAGTAAGTTTGTCCTGCAAGCCTTCATAATAGCCTGCACAACACAAAAAGCACTCACTAAAATCTCATGATATGGTTTTAAAAAAAAGCATTTCCAACCCAAGCTATTTTCTCTACCAGTAACTGATGTGTGTCTCCTTGACATAGAACTAAAGGACTAATTTCAATATGGATACCAGTCTTCATAAAAAGGGGAGCATTGGTGAGAAAATGTTCCATGTACACCACAGCAGTGTCCCAAGACTGGGCTTGTCACACAACATGATGTATCTAACAAAATGGATACTGTATTTCCTTTTCATTTTACAGCTCGAAGGAAAAAAGAGCATAAAGCAGTCTAAGCATCTCTTTTATTTCTTAATAAAACAAGAAAATTACACTTGATTACTTGCATACTTTGCACAGCAGAGCACTACATACATTATAACTTCAAAGACAAATGGTGAGAAGTGAAAAGGAAAGAGGAGTGATAAATCCACTCACTCCTGGTGTCCTCGCGCTCCTGTATGTGTGTCATGAGCTGTGGGTGCATCTCACTGATGACAGCAAACAGTGACTGCACCGCTGAGTCGTTGGCAATAGGCCGGCCACGCTGAGAGTTGCTGCGCATGCGGTTCACAAAAATCTCCAGCGATCCTTGCAGGGCAGACAGAAACTGTTCCTGCTCATTGTCCGTGTCTCCGTTTTGATAAAGATGCGAAGAGACCACCTGAGGTGCCTGAAAGCCAGGACAAAAGGAAGAATCATCTTCACGTTTTTGTTTTAACATGTGTGAGTAAAGAGAACTGTCGAGCAAGGAAAAAGTAAGATGGAGAGACTGAAACAAGAAAGGAGGAAAAAGAGAAGGAGGACCTACCAGTGGTGCCTTCCAACCACCGGCAGCTATATATTCATTCTACAGAAAACAGTGAAGTTGACAAGAAACAAATCATGCCCTAAACAGGTGAATGACGGAGTCAGCAAGAACAGAGCCTGGCAGAATATGTATAAATAATACTGGAATGAATCAACAGAACCCTGAAGGATTTTTAGGGGAACAACTCCTGAGCCATGAGTTTCTGAAGGATTATTCAGGGTGTCCAGCAATATTTGCTGAAAAAATTTACTACCTGGAAAAAAAAATTACTACCCAGCAAATCAAGTCCCACACCAGTCCAAAAAAGGGAGTTCATTTGCACCATCATTAACATATATTATCATTAGGCCTACATAATATATCATATGGAACGAAAATAACACCAACAAAGTCATCCATTTTCCAGGGGCGTGTTACATAACAACACACACACACACACACACAAAATATACCCAGTCAACAACATATGTCAATGTTGAACTGGGGTCCTGTTTGACTAGCCTAAGTATTTCAGTGAGTTATAAATTTTCCTCTCATTATTATATTATATTAAAAAAAGAATCCTGCTTTGAGCGTTCGGAAGGGCCTTGAACAAGAATTTCGACTGTGAAGAACCAATGTGGGTGTCATGACTCATAATATTAT
>NW_004797686.1:424168-446062 GCF_000002075.1 Aplysia californica
CCGGCTAAAACGGAGTCATGTACCACGGCTAGGGTTCAATGAAGCCTGTTTTGGCTTCATCACTCCCTACGCAGATTAATTTACGACCGTTTACCAAATGTTTACTACCTACAAGGCAAATTTACTACCATTTACGACCTTTACGACCAGAGCGCTGAATTTACGACTTTTTTACGACTTTACGACTTTGCTGGACACCCTGATTATTATTTAAAAAACTGCACCCTGATTGTCTCATTAAGGTACTCCAACTTACTTGCTTGACATCACTCATTATGCACAGCAGATTTTGTACCTTAATAGCCTGGCTGTTTCAGGCCATGATCAGGATTTCCCCTTCACTGATTATTTTTAAAAAATTATTGCTCAGCTGTGAAATTTTTCCCAAAAAAATAACAATAGGAAACAAGAGTTTTGCATTACTCATAATTCAAAACGTAGCCCAATCAGCACGTTGAGCCAGTCAACAGCTAAAAAACCCATCAGAGAGACTTTCATCATTACACAAGTAAATAAACTAATATGACAATGACAACAAGATTTTCACCTCATTGACGTGCCCTGCACTGGTACTGACACGAGGCTCCGAGTTGGGGGCAGGAGCAGACGGGACAGTCGTGGACACCATCGGCTGCTGCTGCTGTTCATCAGATTTCTGCTGCCAGTAGTGGCGGTTCAGGTAGCGAGCCAGTTCAGGGTCCATGTCAGACGTATCAATGGCTGTGATTGGCTGAAGACAGAAAATATAGATCAAGTCTGTCAGCCGAAAAAAAAGAGACATATCCACATAATAATGGCCAGACAGTGCAAGGGGAAAGAAAAGGACAGAAAGACTGAACAATTGGGGGGGGGGGGGGGGGAGAGATATAAAACAAGTAGCGCTAACCTAATGCGATCTACAATCAACCTCAAGCATTGACCGAAATATCTGAACTACAGCAGACAGTCTTTAGACAGGCTCTAATACATGTTAATCTTTATATAGTGCATGGCATAACTATGCATAAGACAAATATCTAAGTATTTCATTAAAGTCACTTCCTTGTATAAAGCAAAAGAGTTATGAATTAACCTCAATACAAAAGGAAATGAATCCACCATATACTTTGATAAAATACACTTTCAAAGTAAAGAAAAGCATTCCGAGCTCAGAATAAAATTTCTTTGAATCACTAAAAACCTGCACTAAATAAGTAAGGTAGTTTTTTTCTGTACAACTTACAGCTGGTGCTGGGGTCACCTTGGCAGGGGATGGAGCTCGGTTGTTGTTCCCACCTCCATATACTCCATAGTTGGACCTCAAGCGCTCCCGCTGACAAAGGTAAAAGATTTACTCACATGAATACAAACACAAAATGTTCAAGAGTTTGTTGCATAAGAAACAAGTTGTTGGGATCACTTTTCACCTTTGATCTTTTCAAAAGTAACAACTTGGAATTTGAACATAGCACAAAGATCTAATGAACCTAGGAGACCTCGGAATTAATTTATTCTCATTAAAAGAAAGCAGAACTTACAATAAACTTACAATGAAAGTGTGTTTCCCCCACATAAAAATAAACAATGCTTGTCTTGGATACAAGCTTTCTCACCTCTTTTTCCTTCGTCTCATGCTCAGATTTTGACAAAGCCAGAGCCAGCTGCAACTCCTCCTCTTCCTGCTGTTCCTGCTCTGACTTGCTTGGTGGTGCCTATAACAAATAAATGAATCATAACAACCGTCATCTTCATTCACAATTCAACACAGCTTTTACTGATCCTCTCGAAATGTGACCTCTTACTAAACACAATGCAGGCAGTCTAAAATGTACAGTGCTTGGTTCCTGGAAGCTAAAATACTCCAGGAAAGACAAGATAATTTGAGAGCCCAATATGATTTGAACCTTCAACTTTCATCTACTGTTGTTATATTTAGCAAAGTCTCACAGTAGCAAACTAATAAAGGACAAAATAAACAGAGCAATTAGAAAGATGTCATACATGTACCAGCAAAGAGTGTTCCCCTTACTGTCCTCATATGCAAAATAGAAAAACTTCAAATGGAAACTTAAGTACTTCAATAGTCTCAGTAAGGACAAAATTCTGCAGTCAAAGAACAGATATCAGTACAACTACTTTATTTCAAGGTTTTAATGAGGATATGAGAAAAGACAGTGAACTCCATTACTTCTATAAAACTGGAGACACACATATTACCCGTAAAAGAAATATCACAAAAAAGGTATGTTCACCTCGACCCCAGCAATTCATGAACATTAACTTTGGGGGCTGTGGTGGGTGTGCGGAATGATTAAAACAACCAGCGTCAAACACTCTCCAAAGAACTGAACTCCAGTATTTATATGTTTCATAAAATGTGTCCTTGGAACAACCAAGTGAGAAATAATTTTCAGTTACTTGAAAACTCCACAAAGAAGTAAAACCATTTAGACCATCTAAGCACCAGCTTGTGGATTAGAATAGCATTGAAAAGGAAGACATAATAAAAGCTGGGACTCACAGTCATTCATGGCAAAATAACACAAAAAAAACACACACATTTAAAAACGGCCCCTACAAAATCAGCTTGTTAGCTTATTATCTACAGATTTTCAAATGCCTTAGAGAGACTATGAGTACTTTCCCACAATATATAAATTTCAGAAGCTGATCAGTCAAAGTAAGGAGGAGAACAAAAACGATTTCTCTAAAACCTGCCCTTCAAAGCAGACTAAAGTAAAAGTGATAAATGCTCACAAAGCGACACCAAAACAATAATACCATCAAACACACTTATCTTCGCAAATATGACAAAGTAAACCATGCTGTAACAAAGTTTACAAGAAAGCAACAAAGAAAAATTTAAGGAACTGTGTGTGCAATCAGTGATATAGGTGCAACAGAACAGAGCCTTAAGCCCTGTTCCAATGGTGTGTTTATTATACGCTATTCATCAGCGAAAAGTATAAGTGCACATTTTCATAAGACTGATTCCGCTGCTTCTAGTAAAAGTGTTTTCTCGAATGATATCACTTGCCATGCAATTGCCACACATTTTAAAAATATGCAACAATCAGCCAATTTTGTCCCTTATAAGACAGATCTCTCTAATTAAAATCTACAGACTGCCTCTGGCTGGCAGACATTTGAAGCAATCTTGTCAATTGTCTCAGCTATGTTTAAAATCACATTACACAATTTTCTCGTAACTGTCCTGCATATGGCTAAAGGAAAATATACATATAAACTGCAGGTCATCCTAAATTTACTTGCTTCTTAGAAATGCTTATTGAAAATCATATATCGCTGAGATTTTCGACAAGATAATAGGTAAATTCAAAATGCTTCATGCTGTGGGATATGAAAAAGAAAGACGGCTTGCCACTAGCTACATGGTTGTGCACTTCACTTCTCACAAAAGCAAGTCATAATACAACAGCATAAAAATATTTTTTAAATCAATACATGAAGACAACAGCCAGGAAGAGATTAGTAGGAATTACCATTGTCGTAGTTACCTGCGACTGCTTAGACAATGGACTGGCCAGATACTCTGCGGGCAAATCATCTTCCTTCTTCCCAGATGCGGCAGCCCTAGCAAATATAAATCAAATACTCCGTTTATCAGAGCCATAATCTTCAATATCAGAAATATAGAGCCATATTAGAATTCAGTACAGGGGAATTTTAAAATAAGAAACACATTGCTAGAAAAAGTTAAACATCCCAGGCTGATTTTTTTTCAAATTTTCCCCCTAAAACACAGAGAAATATTTCTTTTGCATTCTCCCCTTTTTATTTTTCTTCTAGGCACCATGTCCCTTTTGAAAAGTGGCCTTTTTTGTGAAAACAGTTCTTTCCAGCCTAATGTGTTCAATTTTGGAGCCACTTATCTCCAGTAACTGTTGTTCAGCCATGTCAGGACATCATCTTCTTTATGACTACTTCTATTATATTTTCTAGCAATTTTCCTAAAAAAAAGTCTCCGAGAAATTAGTTCTCATCTGTCGCAGTTGATAGTTGAACCAAACACATTACCTTGTCTAACTACTCAGAGGAAGGGACGCGAGTCAAAGAGAAATAGGAGGACAATCTAAAGAAAACAACTGAAGGGTACAGACCTCATAAGAGAGCACGCATGTGGAGAGACATTCAAAGTAATCACTGAATCATCTGAGCAGGGCCAGAGCAAACCCAACTATAATCTCAGTAATTTCATGGCATATATACACAAATCCAAGTGTGAACTAAAGATTGAATACAGTTTTATATTTCAGACCTTTAGAATAAAGAACAATAATTACTTTCTCTATTTACTGATAATGGTTGCTACCTATTTGAAATTAATATCAACGTCAACAGTAGCACAATTTTACACCAAGCAGGATCTGACACTTACTTGTTGATCTTATCATAACAGGAATCACAGACCCTGACCTCTCGCTCAAATCCAAGTTTGGGAATGGTAGTGGTCTTAGACGAGCACTTCCCACAAAACACTTCACCACAGTTGCGACAATGGTGCTGAAAATGAATGGAGGTGAAAAATTCAACATCAGTCACCATAATCTTATGTGTCACAACACGATGAAATCAGGCACTCATCAATTTTTGGGCATATAGAGTTCTAGATATCACCATAACTCTTTATCTCCGAGGGGAGTAAACCCACTACGCCTGGGCCCTTTTTTGGCATTATATCTAAAAATGACAAAAACCTCACTAAATTGGTCATTAAATCAAAACAAGTGAACCTATTTTGATAGCTCTTTACCTAATAAATGAAAACCTGATAAAAGAGACCTATGTCAAAGCCATCATAAAGGAATGTGCCAGAGCTGCTGTCAGCGGCTCACCGCCACAGCGAGTCAGACCGCGAGCTGCTGGGAGCGGCTTGCCGGAGATAAATAGTTAAGGCTTGTTCATCTGTCTTTCTTTTGATGAAAAAAATTCCCATCTATCTTCAATAGAAGTTCAGTCGTTTGTGTTTAAAAAGTATTTAAAAAAGGGGGGTACGGTAAAATTAGCAAAAAAATGGCATCCAAAGATTGGTTTTTGTTTTAGTAGAGGTTTTATGGCGCTCGCAACTGCACAGTGGCGGTGGGTAGTGAAGGGCCTACGGGCTTGAGCCCCTACCCCCTCCCCACCCACCTCCCCCAACTCTATCCCAAAGTAAATGAAAGTTTCTCCAAAATGAAATATGCAATTGAAACCGTTATGACTGCACGCAATGAACACAGAATGATCAGCTTGGCGGCTTGCACGCTTATCTAATCACTGTTGTCACCGCTTACAACTATAGTAACCCAGCAGCCAATCAAATGTCTTTAGGGCTCAACGAAGATGAGCCCTTTTCCCACATCCCGTTCTTAATGAAACTCTTCTTGTAAAAAGGTAAAAGATAGGGAGAAAATAACACTGTACCGAGGGCTCAAGCTCTCCTAGCCCTGATAATGGGGTGAAAGTTTACAACACACTTCCCCCCAGTGACACAGATACCTATGCGCTCATTGGTTCTTTGTTGGGTGCGTTCAACTTTCTCGACAACACGGCCTAATCCAGCTCATAGGAGTATTATGTTTGAAGTGTTGTGTGTGCATGTTTGTGTTTGTGCCGCTGAGATTTAACAGTTATAAATCAGGTCGAACTACTTTTAAGGCAACTTTTTCATCAAACGAAAACTAATTAGAGGAAATTTGGAGGTGAATCGGCTTCGCCCCCACCATCAACAAGAATTTAACTAAGAACAAAGAGAAGGAAAATGAAGGCAACTCTTTTCATTTGAACGGTTCTCAAACTGCCGAGGCTCACCGTGAGTATAGAAAAATCATCAGTTTAGTTCTTATTATTGCTTGTGGTAAAGAACTGGAAGCTACCTAAGCCCCACCCAAATTTTGGTCCACCCACCGCCACTGCAACTGCATAAGGTCATATAAGCGCCAAGGGGTGGATGTCAACAAAGAAGTCCTTACAGGGAATCAGGTTTACCCTGTCCACCTCTCTAGCTTCAACAGCACAAAGTCTGCTTCGACTATCAAGGCACCCCGGAAATAGCGAGTCACAAGAGTGTGACAAACATACAAAAGGAGAGGAAAAATGACGATAGTAAGGATAAGGAAAGAAAAAGCAGCAGTTCCCTGTTGCAGTTCAGGCACAGTTATGAGCATGACATTGTTGAATCAGCCCCTTTACATTTCTACTGTGCATAAGAAAAAGTTAATGTCCCCCCTTTGGGAATGGCCTAAAGACACTTCAGTCAGTGGCACCGCCCTAGGGGGGTCCAGGGTCTGGTGACTTTCAACGCTTGAGAATCCTTGTAAACTGCAAATTTACATTCATTGTGCCTTTGATAAGTGTTTTTCAGCAAAATCCACACAGAAATGTGTTTATAAAAGTACATAAAAGGTGTTGAGCCCAAAAGAGAAAAACCAATAAAAACTGCCCTTCAATTTAATTATTTTGACGAGCGCCTGGTTTCACCATTAAGCCTCAAATATACAGGGTTCCTGCCATGAACTTCCCACCAAATTCAAGGAGATTTCAAGGACAAATTTTAAAAATTGAAGGACATTTGGTCAAGAAATTCATGCCGAAAGCCTATTTCCGATAGGCCTACATTTGTCCGAAAGGAATCGTAGTTTCGATTTCCCCCAAAAAAACTTTGTTCAGGTCCAATTTGGCAAAATTCAAGGAGTTTTCGAGGAGGTTCCTCAAATTCAAGGAGTTTTCAAGGACTCCTTGAATTCAAGGAGGCCGCAGGAAACCTGCATACACTACGGACGATCCTACAAGGCACAGAATATGGACATTTTATCAAAGGTATCCTAATGGTAAATTACTGTTCATCTTTTTAAAAAAAATAAGTATTTACTACATGTCAAAGTAAATTGACATGTTTTACCCTTGTTTTCCGACTAAAATGATCTGGAGAACTTGTTTGATTCATCAGTCTGTATTTTTGGTAATCGATGTTATTTCAGAGATCCTATGATTCAACAGGTACAACTACATTCACCTACCAAACCAAGCAAAAACCACATATACACACAGTATAACAAACCCCTTATGACAGAAACTAACCCATCTCATCAATGACATGATGATCAGCCAATGCCCACTCAAAGTTGAGTTTAACTTCTATAACGGTTTTAAAAACTCACTTTTAAAATTATATTTTAGCCCGAGTTCAATGTTATGCCAAAAATTATAACATACCAGAGATGGGAAAACATGTTGCTAAAAAAAAATAGTTGGACATTAGAAATGAGCACCGCAAGAATGTAAATGGCCACTTGAGAAAAAAATCTGAAAATATGTTCCGTAATCCCAACACCAGACCCAGAGGTGGGAGCCTCTACGCCTACGAGGTGGTGGGGGGTGTCCAGCGGCCATACCACCCCCCTTTCTTTTTTTGCTTCTTTACTAACAAACAATATTAAGTTCATAACTGATCTCTTTTTATTGTTCATTTTTGTTCTTACGAGATCTTTCAAACACCACAAATGCACTGGCACAGCCACAGTCATAGCAAGGTAAATTATCGACTGTCCTGTACACAGTAGACTACACTCGGCATCGGCCAGCTCGCCATCACTTCGATATTTTATCTCTAAAAGCTTCATTCATCTTTGGTTATTTTTCTCAAGTAATTGCACATAGTAAAAATTTGCTGTGAATATTTTCGTAAAGAGCAATTGTCATTCCAATTGGAACCTGTTTTTTTTTTCTTCAATGTAACATTGATAAAATCAACGGGTTTGCTCCGTCAACAAGCTCCACGGAGGCCGCCATTTTTTCTTCCTCCAATTGTAAACACATTTGTATGCCAGATAGGATACGATCTTGACAGCATTGCTCTCATTGACTTAACTAAAAGGTCTACATATAGACTTACATACGGCAATATTATTTGATGACAATATTTTCAAAGACATTCTAAACATGTTACTATAATATGTGCTTCAATACTTGAACTAAATCCACAAATACACTAAAAAGGGGGAATTCTAAATCAGTTTTGATATTCAATGCACTCAATATGAAACCTGGCAAGCATCAGTACTATTTTTGACTATTGACACAACAAATTTCTCAACAGCTTTCCGATTTTTTTCCTAGGTAACTAGGAAACATTGAACTTGTAAAATCATTGAACTTTCTATCTTTTCCTAAGAAATTCTTGTCGTGTATATACAGAAGTCTTGTCAGCGTCGCACATTATGCGTGTGAAGTGAGAATAAACAGTGGGTGTGTGCTTCCGTGCCAACTTGATGTGTGGGAAGGACTTTAAGGACTATTATAATATAATAATAATAATAATAATAATATGTGCAAGACAAAGGCATCACGAAATTCAGTTACATTACGTTCGGGAAACCATTTTCTTAACTTTTTACTTTTACAGATTTCCTCCCAACTCTTTCTTTTTATTATTGGGTTGGGTTTGGGTGGGTTTTTTTAAAGGAAATCTGAAACATCCCTGTCCCAACCTCTGTATACTGCTTTCACGAACAAGTACAAAAGTGGCTTATAAGAAACTTATCCGTTATAGATTTTCATTCATGAATTCGAAATCAGCATGGGATCTGAACACAGCAAAAGGCACAGCCTGACCTGGCGCTGCACAACTCCGAACTTGACTCTACAGCGGGTGCAAGTCTCCCCTTCCTTCCACTGTGGGGCTCTCTCGGCATCAAACATTGCATCAGCCTCCTTCAGAGCAGGAAACTTGTGACCTGAGGTGAGATAGTACTCTATTTAATACACAGAAAGTTAAACTCATAAAACATTTCAAGCAATAATCCTAACAAACTATATAGAAATTTCTGATTTTCAACACTTGATCAGCTTTCCATTTCAAACCTTCTCTACTCTTCCCATGCCACAATGAGCAATATGTTGGTCCTGACACTGCCACATCAAATTATTGGAAATTTCGTTGTGCATTTTAAAAAGCTGTCTATCCTTTATTCATCTTTCGATTTTGGAAAAGTATTGCAAAATTCTTGGAAATTAAACATACTTTTATAAAATATTGGCTTTGACTAGGCAAGAGGCAAATAGAAATTATCATGTTGCAAGAAGCCACCCTTTATTTACATGGTTATCATCCACTGCTTGAACGTTTGGGTTCTGACACCCACACCCAAATCTCACACCATCCTTCAATTTATGAAAGATCTACCCATGCCTCTACAGGTAGATCTAGCTTGTCCACTAATCCAATAACCAGTCAGTGAAAGCCAAAATGTTCAAAACCTTACACTAATAAATTTTAAACACTTTTCCGAATCCCTTTCATGTTAACACTTTGTCTCACTCTCAAAATCCAGCCCTTCTCCGGGAAGAACATCTACAGTCATAGCTTTTTCCAGCTGGTCTATCACTAAAAACTAAACAAAGTGCCACTTGCTCAGTTCACAAAATAAAATACGAGAACAGAACTATGCAAAGCCACATATACATATTTTGTCATTTACTATTGGAACTGAGCATTCTACATAACTAATAACTGTTTTCTTGCAGTCTGTACCAGTAGTCAAGTGAATATGCTATACTCATAGAGCCCAGAAAATAGAGATATTGTTTTAGCAGCAAACTGGACAAAAAGTGTACCACAACTCAAATAATTTCAGGGGGGGAGGGGGGGGGGTTGTTACAAAAACAAATGTTTTCGGTAAAAAGCCTTGCATTTAGAGAAAATTAAATGCTTTTAACAGCCTTAAATTGGGGTTTGTGGATGAAGACAAAATTCCTACAATCGAGCATCAAGAAAAGTTTTTGTGCTGTTGTCTGCAAAACAATATTACTAACCCTCCATTTTGAGCAGATGAAATGTGTCTTCAACTGCTTTGTACTTGGGCTCATTGCGGAAAGCATTAGACCAGGTCTGAACAAGCTCCAATATCTTTTCTTTGACAGGGTCACCACGGACCTGAAACAGAGACAAATTGTAAAATTATCTCTAAACGTTAGAGGAAATTTTTTTATTGAAACAAGCAGAAACTGAAAATTAGCGACACTATTATGGGGGGAAAAAATGCCACATGTAGTGATAAAAGAGAGATTCCCATTAAAATATATCTATCCTTGATCGTACATTCACCTGAGACATGTTTTAACCAGGTGAAAAAAAAAATAAAAAACGCTCAAAGAGGAAAATCATTACACGTTATTCTTAGAACAAACAAGTCACCCAGCAAACAGCATGAAAGACACAGTATACTTTAAACTGATTATTTTGTTTACAGCCTTGCATCTTGAAAGAAGGGAAAGTGACACTAGCTTGGTTTCCTCGTGTATGTATGAAAACACATTTGGCATAACACTGATAATAAATATTATGTTCATCACTGACTGCTAGTTCCACTATTGAAGTAAATGATTGTAAACTGTCAGTCAATGAGTACATTTTACATAAGTCCTACTGGGTTAGGTCAGTCTTTCTACGGTAAGCTACAAGATAATGAACAGTACATGATATCACTAAATTTTTTAATGGATTTTCTTCTCAGTCGTTTCGATAAGATTCATATAATCAACAACAACAAAAGTTAATATTCAAAGTATGTTGGGATGATGCAGGAAACTTTGAAGCAGGAAGCAAAAATTCTGTAAACAATGCTTGGGATTTGAATTAAAGGCAGTCAAACATTGACAGCCCTGGTGTGACTAAAACAATTAAGGACAAGACCAGAACAAAGATGGGACAGATAAAAGACCATAAAAGAACACTCATCAAGCAGTCAGCAATAAAAAGTAAAACAGCAGACTATGAAGAATGTTGAGAGACTCTATAAACAAACTATGAGAAATTGGTGAAAAACTATAGTGAGTTAGCATTACAAGACCTGGGATAAGTTCTGAAGTCATGGAAGTGTCTATTAGCTGTCTATAAGCAGAAAAGAAAAACAATGAAACTGGAAGAGAGATATTTTATCTTGAGAATTGTTAGTATACAGTGCTGCTAAGACTTTTATTGATAATGACACTAGACTTAAATACAGTGCTCCACTGACAAAAGCTAACAAAAACCCCTTTTTTATGCACAGCAAAAGGAGGGGTTTTATTTGTTAGTGTAACCATCTTAAAAAGACCTTCTTCTGAAATTTGAATTCAAATTTATTCAAACAGCAGTCCGTTTCACTTTTACATTTTCACACAAGTTGGGCAACTGATCAGGCTTTCAATTTAACAAATAAACAAAGATTTGGCACACAAAAAAAAGGTGTTTTGTAAGGCGTTTTGTCAGCTTGCGGCAGTCCAGTCTAAAAGGTCAACAGTACTCCTGAGACAGAATGTATCCAAAAAAAAGTCAGTGAAATGTCCTTAAACTTGAACAAAATTTACATAATAAGGGATTACTACAGAGAATACCAGGAAAAAATGATCAAATTGCAGAACAGTAACTGAAACAGAAAAGATCTCTCCCTACCCATCCATTTCTGCTCCTAAGGGTCAAAACAATGAAGTTCAGCAATTGCATCTATCCATATGGAGTCACCTGAACTTAGTTCCATGCAAAGAACATTCACAACCAAGATAACTTAGTTACTAGAGCTTTTTAAAGTTAGAGAACCTAATAGAAAAAAAAGAAGTAGATGCTACGAGAGTAATCAAATCTAAACGAATGGATCAAGGCTAGAAAGCACACTGCACAAAATCTAAAGGAAAAAAAGTAAATTAGAAAATTAAAAAGAGTAATGGTTGGGAGAGGAGGCAAAAGCAAATGTCCGGGGACTGAGGGGGGAGAGAAAAGAGTGGAAGACCACAAATATCCCTTTCATGATCTCCCTGCATGAATCACTGTAAGAAAAATTGTTTCATGATGCTGTAGTAGAAAATGTCATTACTAAAAAGATACAGCAAAATATAATCAAAATTAAAGAAAAGCAGAAATCATAACAACATAAAATATGTATTGATCTTCCTAGGCGCTGTCTGTTTTCACCAAACTATACTCATTCATTCATGTTTTCTTTATTTTGAAATTAATTCAGATGTAACAGCAAAGGAGGTGAGGGGGTGGGGACAGAAAGTGGAGACGAAAGCAGACAACAGAACATTGTTAGAGAGCAGGAAAAGATGTGAAAGGAGAAACTTTTAGAGGAGCACCTTAACCTCTAGACCACGAGAGCCCCCCCCCCCCCCCCCAGCTATTTGTTAGCAACACTTGGAGGGTAAAAAAGAACAAAGAACACATATAGTATGATGCATCTAAGTCTTGACCTACAAAAAAGCTTTGTAAACTTTGAAACTCATCCATTCCCAAGAAGAAATTAGTTCTTTTGGAGAAAAGCTTTACAAATTCACAACTCTCATTACATGCTATAAAGCACTGCAGTGCTGTGACATCACTATATTGTTAAACTAAAAGTACAGTGCATACAGCCAACAAAGTATATCATTAAAATTTGTGTAGTGTCTGCATGCGCTTATCAGCACATTCTCCTGCATGCAGTTTGTATTATGCATTGCACTTTACGAAAGAGCAACACAACTCCATCCACAAGATATCCAGAGGTTTTGTTGATTTTGAAATGGTGATGCAGGCAGAGATTTCAGGCAGAAGCACTTTCAATGGTGTAGTAACCCATTATGATATAAGCTTGGTAGATTAACAAGAAATAAATGAAAGTTGCTCGGGGGGGTTAAATGATAAGAAATGTCTTAGCAGTCCTTATATACCATTAAAACACTGTCTCTACCTCTGTTTTCTTCAAACTCTATTCATTTTATCAAATAACAATCATGTGGTGGCCTTTTTTCAGGTGGCAACTATCATATGTTACACACTATAAATATTCTCTACATCAACATTCAATAACTTCATAATTCATGTGATAAATCTTATGAACACCATTTACACAAAATGGAATATTGTCAGCTTGCAATACTGCCAAAGGTAAGTCATTTATACAAAGAGATTCCTTTGAACTTTCTCTACTCTTAACATAAGGACTACTATTTGACTCTCAACTTACAGGGTCTGTTGATACTTTCTAATAGATAGACAAGTTCAGTCATGTTTAAGAAACATGATATTTCTTCAAGATCATACCAAGTTCAACACAGTACTCATACTCAAAACTTCTGCCAACAATCATGATAAACCTTTAATAAAAGACAAAACATATTCTAACATAGCAAGGAGAGTAAAACAATGAAAGACAAACAGCTGACCATCTAAAACTAAAACACAGTCATCTCATCTACTGATACAACAAAAATAAAACTTGAAAAAGTAATGGTACTGTCAGAGAAAAAAAGAAAGAAAAAAATTAGTTAAATATAGACTGAGTCTCAAAATTCCCAGTCCACCTTGAATATATATAAACATTCAATTATTTAGGTGGGTTGTTGGCGGGTGCTTTGACGTGGTTTGCTCCTTCTCTCCTGTCAAAATCTATCATCCTTATCACCCCTCCTTTTTTTATTTTACTCTCTAGAAATACATCTAATCTTCAGTACATATATGCCCTAATTGCGTTGCAAGTGTCATAAAGTTCTTACTAAAACTAAACAATCATGCAAAATTTTTGCAACAGGCAACAGTTGGGAGAAAACCATTTCAAGAATAAAAAATGGTCTGCATTTCTGCCCTAAACACATTTAGCGCAGGAAGTGGCAATCGCAAATGCCTGACTAAAACAGGAAAATAGCCTTGTTTTTCTATCTTAAAAAAACCCAGATTTATTTCAACATAAAGCGAATTGTTGATTAACTACTTTAACAGGAAAGAGGGTTTGGTCCCAACAGTTCATGATACAGCAAGTGCTTGAAAATTTGTCAGACCATGAAGGTGATATAGATCAATGTGTGCAGTAGTAAGTACTGATAAAAGTGATTATGGTGCTAGTGATCCAGTGGATTTTTACATCTAAACTCGGATCAAGAGGTAGAGGAGGAGGGTATGGTCCACTACCGGTTGGTGAAAGGAGAGTGATGTGAGTGGGAATCAACAATGGACTTTTGATCAGCACATCAAGGAAGAAAACTGGTACCGGTTTGAAGGTAGCCCCTATATTGTGACAAAGTTTTGTTTACGGCGCACGAGGAGTGGAATTTTAGTTGCAGCGGGTGGTTCCTTGCCGGGCGCCTTATTACGTCGGGATCACGGAGGTCAGCTCTCTGCTGCCGCTCTGCCTGGACTGACTTGATTTTTGGTACTTTTCAACTTAAAGATTTAGGTGTATCATTGTATTTATAGTAATTATCATTTAATGTAAATACATGGGTAGATATAAACTTCTTGTATGGAATAAAAGCAACATCAGCTCACACATTCATTCTTAGTTTTTGTGGCTGACATATGTGCGCACACTTATGAATGTAAAGAAATCTGCATGTTGTCAGTTATTGCAAATGGTAATAGAAATGAAAATAAAAGCTGGAAAATTCTGGTACCGTTAAGTGTTACTGGAAAGCTAGAAATTATTCCGAAAACCCAGTTACAAGAAGTCATCCCTGTTATTCAGTCAACTTACAAAACCTAGACTTAGCATTTTTTTTAAAGTAAGGAATTTCTGGAGGTGTAACTCATGTATTGCACTGTATATTTCTAGCATCTGTGTATGTCCAGGCCCACCGGGTCTTTGGACAATATGAGTAGAAGGAGGAGCAATATATGTATAAATTTGTGAACCCGTGACCAAAGCATGTTCAACAACAATAAAACATACTCTTACATTCGCAAAAAAAGCTACACTGGGTTACCTTCACTTGATCTTTCAAGAATTCCATAAACTCCTTAGTAGCCACTTCATTGTGGAAAGTTGATCCGCAGTTTTTCACGCAAGCTTCCACAACCTAAAGTACAGAAAAATTTTATATAACCAGGAAGTCCCTGATTTGTTAAACATGGTGAACCATCACTGCCTTGTTCTTTTGACCAAAATCTTGCTAATGTATACGTATAAAGTTGTCTTGCTTTCAAGAACGTAAAGAATTTGTAGGAGGCAAAACAGATGCATGGAAAGGGAGTGAACTTCTGATATTTCAAGACCAATGATACAACAAATATTGCATGAATCATATCAATAACACAAATCATACTTAAAATGGGTACAGAAAAAGAATACATAATTCCCATTTATATATATAGTGATGAGAGGCTCACATACTGCATTCCATTTCCTATCAACATCAGATTTTTGCTTTAAACTGGATACAAATCGATGTACAACTCACAAGAAGAGCAAACTGGGCCACATGAGGATTTTCAACACTAATCTTTTTCCTAATGCTCTGCACGGCAAATTTGGGCCTGAAAAATACAACAACAAAAAAAGATATATCATATAAGATGCAGAACTCTTCGTTCTGAACAGATCAACTTAACAAACACAGTATACACGGATAGGTCGAACACAGAAAACTCGAAATCATGTATCTATCGAACAGCACCTGTGGTTCTGTTTTTTTTAATTTTTTATGTTTGTAAGATATCCCTCGAACTACAGAGGCCGGTCCCGGCAAATTCAAGTAAATCCGTGTAATTACTGTATCTCATATATCAAGTTTCGCACCAAGATTCGACTTTTTAACTCCAACGTCAAGTCTGTGCTCCTCTACGGCTGCGAAACTTGGAAGACAACAAAGACAGTACTGAATAAGGTCCAGACTTTCATCAACAGATGTATGAGGAGTATTTTAAGAATTAAGTGGCAGGAAAGAATAAGAAATGAAGAGCTGTGGGAAAGGACAGGACAAAAGGATATAGAAGTAGAAATAGGACTAAGAAAGTGGCGATGGATGGGACACACCTTAAGAAAGCCCAGCGGAAACATCACAAGACAGTCACTGCAGTGGAACCCACAGGGAGCACGAGGCAGGGGTAGGCCACGGGAAACATGGAGGAGATGCGTGGAAAGGGACATGAGAGAAATGAAGCTCACTTCGAACGAGCTTGGAAGGATGGCTCAGGACAGAGATAAATGGAAGGAGCTTGTATGTGGCCTATAC
Organism: Aplysia californica; assembly: GCF_000002075.1. Taxonomy (NCBI): domain Eukaryota; kingdom Metazoa; phylum Mollusca; class Gastropoda; order Aplysiida; family Aplysiidae; genus Aplysia; species Aplysia californica. Next base: position 440,111 of record NW_004797686.1, read on the forward strand.
CCTGCCAGGGGTGAAAGGCATTGATGATATATCAAGTTTGAAGAGACATAAGATTTCAGAAACATATATATAAGTCAAATTGCACCACATTTTCATCAATTGCGCAGGCAGTGCTTGTGCTCTATGACACAAATAAGGGCTAGACATGTGGAAGAACTTACTGAACATCTCCTTGTCGAATGCAGTCAACAATCTGCAAAACTGAGTCCCAGTCTGGTTCCAGGAGCAGTTGGCTTGTTGCCTTCTCTGCTCAATAGAGTTAAAAAAGCAAAGAAATAGAGCATTAAAATTATGGTGCAGTGCTTGTGTAGCCTACGCAAAACAACAGGTGTTCAAGGGCATCCCAAACATTTCTGTTAAAGCCATCACTGAAAGGACATGTTTGCAACGGCCATTAGGGCTGATCTGGAGGAGGGAATTCTCTATAGGGACACAGCTTCAATGAGCTAGATAGTGATAAATATATTATAATATTACATTACCTCACAAATATTTGCCATTCAGGCTATTTTAAAAAATCTTATAAAGCCTGTTTTTCTGCTCTTTGATGAAATAAACGTACTGAATTAATTCTTAAATTTAAAAAACAATTTAAAAATAAACGCGACCCATTTTGAAATGAACCTTTACCAAAAAACATGTAACCCTAGAGAAAATACATTCAAAAATGTATGTGAAAAACTCTATAGTTGACAGTGAAGGTAAAAATCCTTCTCACAAACAACAGTCAGGAAACAGTCTCTGAGCAACTGGAATCTTCTTCAGACATAAAAGTGAGGGGTGGTGGAAGAGGAATTGCTAAATCAAGGTAGAAAATGATTTCAACCGGACAAACCAGTATTATATCATATGTGAGGCATCGTGGTGAAATCAGGTGCTCGTCAAAATAATGAAATCGAAGAAACTGGCATTTTTCTGCGAGCTTGGCAATTTTTATCTTTTTTTTGTTGCTTTTTGGCTCAACACCTTTATTGTCCATTTAAAAACATTTCTGTGTAGATTTTACAGAACATCATTGATTTAAGTCATAAAAAACGTTAATTTTCACTTTCCAAGCATTCTCAAGCTATTGAATTCTCCTAACTTTGACGGCCATTTTCTCGCTTAATTTATATCTGGAACCAGGCAACTCCAACCTCCTTTAATCGCAAATATCTCTACTTCTTTTAAGATGGATATTTTTTCATAAAAAATATAAGCTTTTTATGATGATACCAAACTTCACATGCCCAAAAATTGACTAGCACCTGATTCCGTCGTGTCGAGACATGTTTATATAACACAGTAAAAGTCACCTGACCTCCCAGGGAGCTGTCTCATCCCTCAAATTTCACTGATAACTAATTATTCTGTAATTCTATTCACTTACTGACATTTTCAGCTTTAAAAATTCACTAGAAGTGTCATCACATGCTTTATTTTCAAACTCGAAACAAACATGCCCCCCCAATAAGATCAGCAGTATTCATACTGGGGAGTAAAAGGCACAATAAATCATTTGAGGATGCCTTGGGCCATCTATTTGTAGAATATAACAGACCAGAGATACAATTACAGAAAACAAAGGGAAATCTGAGGGCCAAATCTTACTTTGTTTAAACCCGAGTCCAACAGGTCAATATATTATTATCGCAGTGGCTACGTTCACGGCGCCGTGAACGTAGTCTGCAGGCTAGGTTCACGGCGCCGTGAATGTAGTTGGCAGGCTACGTTCACGGCGCCCTGAATGCAGTTTGCAGGCGCTGTTGAGGCTACGTTCACGGCACTCAAGCTTCGTTTAGACGGAGCGTCCACTGCCGGTTTTAGTCAGTGACTACAGTGACGTATGTTTAATATTTTGGCCAGCTTCTATCCCATGAGATGAAGGAAAACGAAAAAGCCTGGGAACCGACGCAGAGAGAAAATGACGGGAATAATTCTTATCATAATAGAAAACACCCTCTCTCTCTCTTTCTGTCTGTCTCTCCCCTTTCTCTTTCCTTCTCTCTTTCTCCTCACCCCTTCTCTATTTTCTCTGTCTCTATCTGTGTGTGTGTGTGTGTGTGTGTGTGTGTGTGTGTGTGTGTGTGTGTGTGTGTGTGTGGTGTGTGTGTGTGTGTGTGTGTGTGTGTGTGTGTGTGTGTGTGTCTGTGTGTGTGTGTGTGTGTGTGTGTGTGTGTGTGTGTGTGTGTGTGTGTGTGTGTGTGTTGTGTCTTTGGCTCAGAACGAGATATTCATTCTTTCATTCAAACTATTTGCAAGCGTATTTCATATCATGTATGCATTTTTATACAGTAAAGAGATAAGGAAAATTGATAGCACGGATATCTTTTTTTTATATTTCTTGCAACTACGAGACAAAAACTGAAAACGAAAGCTCTCAATATTATTGCCAGGTCTCCTTATCTGAGAAACTCATTATTGGTCAATGTTCCCTTTACTCAACTTTACTGTCTTATTTTGTTCTACACCAAAACTGTGCTTGTGTTTGTATTGACAGACAGACAGACAGACAGACAGACAGATAGACAGACAGACAGACAGACAGACAGACAGACAGACAGACAGACAGACAGACAGAAAGAGATTTTAGATCAGTTCCTACACTCAATTCATTCTTTTGTTTCAGCCTCATAATCGTCTCTTTCAATGACATTTACTGATGCTGATGCTAGCGTCTAATCAACGAGATGAGAGTGCTGTTTCGGCAGTATCCCAGTTTCAACAGTTATCGAGCTCAGAAAATGCTTTTTGAACACCTTTCCAAAATACTTTGTTGCCCTAGCCTCAATTTCTCAAGATTACCACAGCCTACTGCAATGGCATCGACATTCTTCAGCACATCACACGACAGTTCGAACATTGATAGGCACTAGTGGTGTAGGTATAGTGATGAAACATATCGTGAGAGTGATAATAGTGAAGAGGAAACTTTAGATGAGGATGAACTTGCTCCTCACCCCATTGCCAAAAAGAAAATTTCACCCATGAAGAAAGATAAAGAAGTAGGTGACAATGACGGATATGCGCTTTTTTATTCTGCCTTTGAGAACCCACCATCAAATAAAGTGTCAGCAAAATTTACAAGGAAGTGAAAAGCTATGGAGGCTGAAACAATATTCACAAAATCAGCGCAACACTAAGGTTTAGTATACAGCAGGATGCTGTGTGACGGAGATGCCAAATCTCATCAGATGCTCAATTTTTTATGGCATTTATGACTGAAATTGTAAAAGATGACTAAACACATCGCATTAGCAAAAGTATGTTCAATGCATTTCAGAGCTTCCAAAACACCAACAACGAAGAGCTGAACAGAAAACTTTATTTGTGTTCATTAGTTTTAATTTTGTTTTTGTTCAGGAGCTGTTGGTTTCTTACCGAGCTCGAAACCTCTTTTGCACACAGACCCTGTAAGATTTTGAACATCTGTCAGTAAGGAACAGAGGCCACGAAACTGCCATGGTTTTGGGTGGCATGGGGTGGAATGAACAAAGTCGCTCTCGTGAGAATCACCGAATGCCTTGGTTTAGTGGACTACATGACGCAAGTGCTGGAGCGTCATGTCTTACCCCTATTTTCGTCAAGGTGTTATTCAAGTAGTCATCCCCATGCGAAACACGGCATTTTCTCATAGGGCCAGTGCCATTACAGAATTCTTAAAAAACCAAATCAAGTCAACGTTCAAATAGTTAGCAGCAAACAGCCCTGATATGAATCCTACAGGTATGTGAAGTCCCATGAAACAGCGGCTGAAGAAAAACGACTTTGCCCCCAATTCAGACCCTTTGTTTGCAACCTCTGTGACATTTGAAATGAAATAACTGATAAATATGTCCAAAACTAAATAGAATTGATGCCCAAAGGTTTCGTGCGCAACACAAAGCCAATGGTTCCAAAGCAAAATAACAATGAACACAATTAGTGTTGAGTCGAAGTTTTGTGTGGTATCTGTGATTGTTCTGTTTTCCTTTATGTTTGAAACTATCGTGACAAAATATCGCAATAAAATATTGTTTATTGCAAAGACACAATTCTCCATTCATTAGGCATTCAATATATCTCCATTCGATCAATATTGATACTCTTCAATAAACGTGCAAAGACAATTTTACGTTTCTTTGATTTCGCACAATTTTGCCAAGCCTTATTTTTTTAGGGTCAAATTTGAGTGACAATATCTCGGGTGTCTCTTAAAATAGATTAAATATTAAAGAGTCAGATGATGAAGAATTTATTTAGCTTTACATTGGAATGCTGCATGAATGGGTAATGCAAGGCTTTAACACGATGACTGGGTGATTACATTTTCAAGTTTCTTTTGGACGCAACTGTACAACGGACTACGTTTACTATTTACAGTAGCCTAAGTTTTGCACGTCCAAACTTTTAGGAGTTTTCTCTCAAATTGGGCTCTTTCAGGGTGGGGGGGGGGGGGGTGAGGGGGTGGGGACACAAAAATCTATCATGCGAAAAGTTGGTAAGATATCGTCATAATTTTCGGTATACTGATAGATGAAACATTATTCTAGTGCAATAAGTAGTGACGTCAGAAAAAAATCTTGAATAAATGATTTTATTATAAATCTAATCCGTTGTTTGGGTCTGAGATTGTTGTGGTCAAAATATTCCCATATTTAGGACCTCGATTCTGGAAAAGTTTTTCCTCCTTCATCAAAAATGCCAAGTCCATCCTCTAAAACAGCCACGGAAGGCTGCAAAACCACTTATTATAACATTTAAAATCATAAATTATAACCTTATGATATATTTTTTAGAAATATGTGCATTTTCTATATGACATTCCAATATGGCAGGCGTTACCTTAGCAACACAAAAGAATTTTCAAAATAATACCTCATGACTTAATTCTCCACTCTATTTATATTGATGCTACCCAATGATACTACCACATTTGTAAGCTTAGTTTCTTCTTCAGAACGAATTTCAAAATTTCCCCCGCCTCATGTCTTAAACCGGCACTGGACGCTCCGTCTAAACGAAGCTTGAGGGCCGTGCACATAGCCTCAACAGCGCCTGCAAACTGCATTCAGGGCGCCGTGAACGTAGCCTGCCAACTACATTCACGGCGCCGTGAACCTAGCCTGCAGACTACGTTCACGGCGCCGTGAACGTAGCCACTGCGTATTATTATTCAATAAAAAACTTTCCAATCCAAACTGGAAGATTGATCCCATTGAGAATTTGAATCTCTATGAATTGGAGTGACTCTAACCTAGCCTAGAGCAGACAAATTTTTACAGAACGCTTGATAGGCCCTCCTCTCTGCCTTAAAACTTATTTTGTTGTAGGACTACTTTGTTATTGTTCATATTCTAAGCCTCTGATTCTGTCAAAAAATGCAGTCCACACGGTATACGTATAAATTATAGCCTTAAATAATTTTATAGTCTCACTCATTTGGAATTTGTTGTCGCAACCAGGAACTCTTAACAGAGTACAAACAACATTGAAGCAAATTTGCATCACAGACATCAGAATGAAAACAGACAAGCCAGAAAATGTGATTTCATTAACTCACTCGTCTGGTAATTGTTTTCATTTTATAGTATTCGGAGTATCTACGTAAACAATCGATATGACACAGGCTTGTGTATTTGAACGAATCAGTCTTTTTTTTTTCTTACACAGCTCATAATATGCAGGTGCCAGGTGGTCTGCTTATCTTCAATTTTACCTTTTTCTACACAAAGAAAGTGGGAAACTTGGGGGGGGTGGGGGGCGTATCAATGCGGCGGGCATTGGATCGGCAGAAAAGGTGTGGGGGAAACTAAAAATGGCGGAAAATTGGAAGCACTGAACGTTAGATCTATAGAACGAAGACACTTCCTTATTTCCGGACCCGAGTCCGAATAGGCGAATAACATATTACGAAGTGACTATTTCTCCGAACGTTCGGAGAAATAGTGCCGATCTTTATTTCTCCGAACGGTTTTCGGCTTCCGGTCTCGT
>NW_004797686.1:447581-452259 GCF_000002075.1 Aplysia californica
TACTTACTTAAGGACGGCTAGACTGTCAGGCTAGCCGTACTTAATATTGATGGCTGAATTGTTAATGAAATTTTTAGTTTGCAATGCCTAAAGTATTTGTATTTCAGACAAAACCAAAAGGTGCCTTACTCTACTGACTTGCTTAGTCTAGTATATATTTGAACCTGAATTAACTGAATAATTACTAGATCTAGATCTAAGACCTGTGTACTTAACCAGGTTTGAGTCGATAGGACCAAACCTAGATCTAAGTACGGCTAGACTGGCAATCTAGCCATACTTAGTACTACTAGTACAGCTAGACTCTCAGGCTAGCCGTACTTTAACTTTTAAGTAGGCCTACGGCTAGCCACTTCGATCTAGAATAGATCTAGATCTAGAATAGATCTAGATCTAGACTTAGATCTAGATCTAGACCTAGATTTTTTTTAAGTGCAATAGTCGAACAACAAGATCGTAACATACAATTATAATGTAATAACACTTACAATGCAATTTACAAAGACAAATTTGCTCAGAACAGTTCAAATTCAATGTTATAAAAACTTATCCTACTGACCTACTCACTACTCCTACACTACTGAAGTCTGAAGATCTCTAGATCTATTAAATAGAACTACTAGATCTAGATCTAGATTTAGTTAAAGGCTAGATCTAGACAGTGTGTACTCGTACATACGATCACTAGATCTTGATTTCTAGACCTCTAGAACTAGATCTATATCTAGATCTAAATCAATCAAAGCACAACAATGACAGTCACATTGACTTCATTGAGTCACAAGACAGTTGTTGATGTCGCCGTTTGTCTCAATCTGATGAATCTGTCCCGGATCTATTCTTCTTCCAATAACTCAGATGATTATCTCACCTAAATTCCGGTTAAAATTCGAAGAGCTGCTCGAAAACATTGTTGCACTGGCAAATTGCTTCACAGCGTATGAAGAATTTCAATCTAGACTAGCTAGAAGTAAATGCAGTGAGTCACAGACACATGAAAATAAACTAAGAAAATGTACACACAGTATTTATCGTTCTTTATCCGGAAGTAAGTTGGTGTTTCGGAAGTAGGTTAAAATTACCTCCTTTTCGTCGATCTTGCGAAGATGTGCCCTCTTTCTCTTTGGAAGATTTTTTTTGCTATAGCCTAAGTTATGTCCCTTTCCAACTCCAGTCGCGCACTTTGCGCAGGTTTCTTTTTTGCTTTTTTTTCTCTTTAGTTTTTTTATTTTAATGATTGCTGACATACACGTCCCAAGTTACTAAAATTTAAATAGCAAATAATATCTTTTTTTATTGTCATTTATATTCAATATGATCACATTATTATTCAATGTGATGTGAGAAGGCGGCCACAAGTACAAGGTCAGAGAGGTTCTATAATATTTATAGATCTAACCTCTTTGCGGCAGGACATTTTAACACTTTCACTTTCAGGCAGAATTGATGTTTGGAAATCACTTCATTTCTGATCAATAGAGTGACTTCTTACAGTTATAGGCCTGTCATTACCTTTATTCATAGAATTTGACCAAAGGAACGATGAGCAACTACAAGTAGAAGTAAAACTTTTAAGACCTGTCCGAAGCAAAAGTCAGAGACTCGGAGGGAGAGCTTTTTGACACCACGCTCCCTCCCTGTGGAACGCTTTGCCAGCTCATCTACGGGAGTCTAGGCCTACCACTCTAACAAAATTTAAATCAGCACTTCAAACGCATTTGTTTCAGTCCAGTTTCAATCTGTAATTCCGACATTCCCAATACAAATATTATTATGTTCTCTCAGTATTTATTATGTTTTCTCAGTATCGTTTATTCATGCTGTTCTGTTTTGTATAACAATTTATGACTGTGTGATGTCATCAATGTGTACGAGGGTGTCTGGATAAGTTTTGCGGGGTTGTCTTTACTCAAGGGTGTACTGGAGAGAGAGAGAGAGAGAGAGAGAGAGAGAGAGAGAGAGAGAGAGAGAGAGGAGAGAGACAGACAGACAGACAGGCAGACAGACAGACAGACAGACAGACAGACAGACAGAATTTTCTTATGTAGTAATCGATTCATATGACCGAAAAATGAGCTCAGTGCTTGAATGAAAAATGGCAAACAACTAAAGATTTCAAATGGGAAATGCAATTTGCTTTTTCTCCCTAAGCCGTGTGCACTGTGTAACCACATGCCCTCGGTGTAACAGTTATTAGTTAAATATTAGCCCTTGGTGCAACCAGTCTGCCCGCGCGAGACATTATGCGACTTAAATGTAACAGAGTTGTTCAAAGATACAGAAGAAAAGGATTCGAGAAAGAAATGACTTGAATAGCTTTTATTTAGCTACAAGGGCCCAAGGTCTGAAAATTGAAATAGTTTAAAAGTCGTTTACATTTATTATTATTGTATAAAATCTGCGGTCTCGTCTCGTGAGGGCACGCCTAGATTCAGCATGCGAGTCAGCTTCAATGAAATGGGAAATGAAAAGGAAGTGGATTATGAGCAAACAGAAAAACCAAGGGAAGGTGCTTAGTTAACTTATTTTTTTAACTCTTCTGCTTTATTTAGAAGACAGTGAAATTTGGTTGCACCTTGGTCTGGTTGCACCTAGGGCAGTTTACCGTATGCTAAATTAGGTCAAGTAGCGTTTTTATGCAGAGGACAAACTTCTTTTAATGGCGCGTCTTTCTATTTTGGTTTTATGACTGTGCAATAAACATTTGGGAAGTTTGAGGCTTTTGAAAATATGCGTTGTGGTCTAAATAAATATCGATATTATTGTAATGACAAAAGAAATTTCAATCAATTACGGTACTCCATAACTACATTATATATCTTTTGAATACGTCAACAAATCAGACAAAAGTTACACTGGCCAATGAATATTGACACAAAATAATCAGATCGACCAAATTTTAATTAAGTTGAAACACACACAAAAAAGTTTTTTTATAACTTATTCATTCATTTATTCATTTATTCATGTATTCATGTATTCATGTATTCATGTATTCATGTATTTATTTATTTATTTATTTATTTATTTATTTATTTAAAGCAGTGTACTTTTCTTTGCCTTGCTAGTGCACTTTTCTTTGCCTTGCTAGTAAAATTTATTTTATATATAACCTACTTTTTCCTATCCTGACGGCAGATTGTGTATCTGGCGCATGAGTGGTCCGTCGCAATCACGAGTAATAGGCCTACTAGGCCTATAGTGACAGTCTGTTCATCACATTCTTAGAAATTTGACTCTTCCGTTTAGTTTACTATACTTATCTGACTCGTTGTTTCTTGGTTCAGGTGCACCCCTTGTATTTAAGTTCTGGTACTTTTCTTGTAACTAAAGAATAATACTTGCTACCTTCTCCTCTAGACAGAAACCCTCACGACAGCGTGGAAGCCTCCTCTCTTGAGTGCCGGGAAGCCCAAAACATCATTTATATTGAGCAAAGGATTGCTGAAATGTTTGGGGCTTGGGTTGTTGGGGTTTTTTTGCGTGTGTGGGGGTGGGGGGGGGGGTGTAAGTGTTTTACTGCGCTCGCAACTGCATAAGTTAATAAGAGCGCGCGGGACACATTAAACATTTTCAGTTGGTTGGAAGTTTTGAATTTTGCTCGAGTGGCGGCGGAAGGCTACTCTTATCGATTTTGGACAACCAAGGGATTCTTAACCTGCGCAACTTGCATACGGGACGTCCGAGATTTTTCGTCCTTGTTCGAGAAGGCTAGGTGTAGATCTTTCCTACGAGAAGATCAAGGGTGTGGCTGAAAGACAGGTGTAAAAAGGAATCAAGGAGTAGCAGTAGAAAGGCTGCAGAAAGAGTCAGGAGGGGCTCTCGTGGCCTAGAGGTTAAGGTGTTGGCCTCTCATTCAAAGGTTCCGGGTTCGAATCCTGGTAGCGACCGAAAATTTTTCTCTGGAGCCCAGAGGAGGGGGCAAAGGAGGTGAGATGATGGATGCAGAAAGTGGAGACGAAAGCAGACGATAGAACATGGTTGGAGAGCAGAAGAGGAGGTGACATGAGACAATTTTAGAGAAGAAAATTTTTCGGTTGTTATCTGGATTCGAAACTGGGACCCTTGAATGAGAGGCGAACACCTTAACCTCTAAGCCACGAGAGCACCCTGAAATATCTTGAGGAAAATGTTCCCCATGTTTATCACTCATACCTCTATATTCATAACGCCATCCACGTGATTATGCAACAAGATTGTACTTCATTATAAACAATGTCCAAAAATCCGCGTCACGTTTTCTTTAGGTGCCCCCCCCTTTGCACTGCCAACAATAAAGTTCCCTAGCTGGAGCCTTGAGCCCAACAAGTTAGCCTTATAATTTTGCAGCTTTTAATTGTCAGAAAATTATTATCATTCTCTCCATACCAGATCATATCTGAAGTAGGCCTATTCTTGCTTTTAAAAAAAAGAAAAGAATGAAGATCGGGTTAATTTGATGCTGAAGTTTCTGCCTGTTTTTAGGCTTATCATTGCACACTTCTTTCAATTCAGTTGGCTAATTATTACTTTGCTCTTCTGATTTCCTTTATGGACTTTTCTAACTGATTGCACAACAGACGAATGTAGTTGTCTTTTCCATGGCATGATTGGTCTACGCCACAGAATTCTACACTGAATATAGAATTTTGCGGTCCACGCAAAACCAATGCCAAGCAAGGGGCAGAATTGACCCCCC
>NW_004797686.1:453032-456642 GCF_000002075.1 Aplysia californica
CCCCCCGTATCCCCCACATATACACGATAGTAGGCTTTTGTTTTCGTTGGACAGGACAGGATGTAACGTGCAATAAGCTTAATTACTCATGAGAACCCTTAGGGCAAATGAAAGTTGGCTGTCTTTGGTTCCAGATTTAACTAATCGGCTTTGATGGAACAATTATTGCAGTGCAATGCTTCGATATTTGGCAGGGCTGTCACCTTTAATCCCTGACATTGATCACGCGGGGTCGAGGGCTGGAAAACGGATTGAGCGTGATTGGTTTGGAGTTTAATGACTTGCTGTAGTGGCAGACTGGCGTGTTGAAGGCTTGTGTGCGCGTATCTCTAGTTCAGTAAGCTTAACCCAGACTGGCAGAAGAAAGACCCCCCCCCCCCCTCATTCAGCAACTGGTTCTATGTAGTTTATTCCCTACAAAAGTGCACAATTATTAACTTCACTGCAGTATGTTGTGATCTTGATACAAGATTGTGACCCTTACACCAAATATTGTTGGCTTTATAATATGAATTATATAGAATCTGGATCCTTCAATGCTTCAACTGAGCGATTTTACCCCATTTCCTCAGTGCCATTCCCCTTTGATTCTTCATAACATCTTTCACCTTCTGCACATTCCTTTAGTTTCACGTAAATTTCAGATACAACCGTGTTCTCCTTCTAAGCTCCAGTGACCTCGTGAATTATTGTAATTGTAAACAGAACCAAAACAAAACAAAGGAAAAAAAAATCCGCACACATGCACTTATACATGAAGTAAGAAAGGTTCTGAAGAGGTTTTTCGAAAAACAGACAGAGAGACGTATAGTCTACAAAGGCACACAAACGTGCAACTAATATACAGAAAAAGAGATATAATTGAAAGAATTTCACTATCAAGTTGAATGATGTCGTTAAACTGGTAGGTAAAGAGCTACTTTAGGTAAAAAGTACAAGTTAAATGCGTTGATAGGTGGTTGTAGACCTGCATGCTTATTTATTTATGAGAATAAAAGTAGGGAGATATTTTTCTGTATGGTAATAGAAACAACCCTAAATGCAACCCCCCCCCACGTTTAGGCTAGTGCTTGGTTAGTGCAACATTGGTTACAATAATAATACGTAGATTTATAAGAAGGAGATAACACTATGGTAATAAACACCAAATCCAAGACAGTGACCGGCGCAGTGGTTACTTTTCACCAAAGATGAGCGATACAAACAATGAAAGAAGCTCATGACTGTCGTGGCGATTTGCAACTTGTGCATTGTTTATAAGGGGAAATATTTATATATCGGTTTTGTTCAAATCTTCCTTGAATAGTGAATAGACACTTTGTATTGTTTGTACAAATGAAAATGGAAACACATCGGCATTGAAAGGGTTCATGAAATCCCCAAGCACAATTTGGCGAGGAGTCAGTTTCAGGCGCATGCTAGGTCTTCTACAGCGCGGTCAAAAATTCATGGTGCAACTTATCGTCAAATATCTCTTTAACAGGTGAATTAGTGTCATCCATACTTTGCATAGCAGTTTGTATCAATTTGTCTTAACTAAATAATATTTTTCTAGAACAATTGGGGCTCTATTAAAAAACTTTTCTTCATAAAGTTATATAAAATACTTGAAATCTCTGTCACGCGTAAAATGTTATTGTTCACAGCACTTCCCCTTTCTCACACACATTTTGATTATACGTATAAGAACCAAGGTCCACATACTCTGCTTTCGTACGCTTACGTACTCACAAAGTGAGTATGGAAGCGTTCAACCTTTTATTTCTATATTACCTTGGCCCCCTGCAGACGACACGCTTCCTCACGCTCACGTGAAAAATGTATGACGTCTAGCACTAGCATGTCAAACATTTTCCGTACATGCTGTGGCTTCACCGACACTGATTTCGTTTATTATCTTTTGTTTGCCCTTTTTTACATTTAAAATCAAATCAATGCCACTTGACTTTGATCTCTGTATTCTCAGTTTCCAAACTGTGTTTTTGTGTGTGTGTTGGTTTTTTTTGGGTTTTTTTTGGGGGGGGTTGTTTTGTTTCTTCGTTTGACATGTTGATTTAAGAATAGTCAATAACGTTTACATCATTGTTAATTATTGAATTTGTTGTTCTGAATTTCAATAGTCATTTTGTTATTTGTTTATTTGTTTATTTTTGCTCCCATTTTTCAAAGTAAACAAATGTGCCTGAAAAAAAACACGCTCTTAGGGAGGCACAGAGTGGGCTCTTACTTAAATGACAGATACGGTAGAGACCAGTTATGTAGGTCATATAGGCCTACTACAATGACAACAGAAAAAAGAAGAAGAAGAAGAAGAAGAAGAAGGAGAAGAAGAAGAAGAAGAAGAAGAAGAAGAAGAAGAAGAAGAAGAAGAAGAAGAACAACAACAACAACAACAACAACAACAACAACAACAACATCAGAAGCAGCAAGCTGCAACATCTTACATCAATGTAACTGTCTGCCTTTCAATTGGTGGAATGGCCTTCCTCCATTTCGTATTCTGTTTTTGAAATAGTCCACATAATCCAAAAAGACTTTGGAAGCTTGCCTTTGTCATGCGAAAATATGCTAACCATCTTTCATTATCATCAAGAATTTGGTGCAACATTCTAAATTCTCCTGTTTTGCCTCGTTCTTTGCATACGGGATGTACCCGGAATAGGCGGCGGCCTTGCATATACCTCCTCTTCAACCACCACTATAAAAAATGTCTTCTTCCTTGTTAACGCCATTTCTCTGGATCTAGGTCTGGAGCACACACAAAATTAACGTACTTGTTTGAACGCTGTGGACACGGGCTACCCGCTACGTTAACGTACATCATTTGTGATGAAGCGTGAGTGCGGACGTTGTGGACCCCGGCTCTAAGTAGTCTAAGGCGTACGTCACAGCTCATCAAAGGCAATTTTTACTTGCAAAAACTTGTTACAAGAAATTATTGTTATAGTGAACACATGTTTGCACTAATGGCGCTCAAACCATGCGTTCAATAAGCTTAAAGTTAAAGTCCCGATTTGAAAAACCTGACGAACTTGCTATTTAAAGCTATATTGCCCCAGCTGTAAACATTAAAAAATCTGTAGAAACCACCCACTTGGATTTTTTATAGGTATTTATTAAGGAGTTTTCTAGAATACAGCTTGCAGGTGTTTACAAAAATGTTGATCTGTTAAGACAAATTGATACAAGTCACTGTGCAAATATTGGAGAACCTATTTTCGATAGGGAGATATATTTGAAAATAAATCGCACCACGAATTTTTGACCTCATTAGATCTATGGGTTGTTGTCCGGAGTCAGCGCGTCAGACGACCACTCAACACAAGGACAGTTGGAGGGAGCGGTGGTTGTGTGTGCGTGAGGCGTCAGTAACAAACAGCTGTCACCACGTTATCCTGTTTGTTTTGTTTGTTTGTTTATTTGTTGTTGTTTTTTGTTGTTGTTAAAATGAAGCACATCGACGCAATAATAGTCATGTAGTGCTGGAAAAAAGTAAGACAGATAAATACAACAGAAGGAAAGTAAAGAAAGGACCTACCAGTGGCGCCCTCCAACCACATCCCATTTTTAATGATCTATAGACTGGACACATTAGTTTCACAAACTATCC
>NW_004797686.1:456742-458571 GCF_000002075.1 Aplysia californica
TCTCCCCTCCCCCTCCCCTTTCGGCCTCCATTGCATAGTGTTGCTACAGTGTTCATCAAACAATAGGCTACGTCACGTTTTCTTAGCAGTTCAGGCTCTCTGATATCCAAAGCCCACCCGCAGTTCTGAAGCTCTCGCGCCTACTAAACAGTTTTCTGTAACTGCAACAAGCCTAAGAAATTTGCGTATCCTTTTTAGAACGTTCGAATTTCGTCGGTTAAATTACTATCAAGATTCTTGAATATCATGGGTATGACATTTATCACTGTTAAAAACTCTTTTTTTTAAAGAAAGCGTCTGTTTAACAATACCACCCCCCAACACACACACACACACACACACACACACACACACACACACACACACACACACACGTGTGCTCTACAAGAGTATGAGAATGAGAAAGTATCTACAAGTTATTGAGAATTTGAAAAAAAAAGTCAAGAATTCCACAGCCGTGAAATAATACCTTCAAAAACGTAGCAATGAATTAGTAACATAGTAACATTGTACAACTGAAAAATTCCAAGACTTCTGCGACAGACTCGAAGTTCTCGTGGGGGAATGTTCGTAACGCTATTGACGATTGTTTTTCCCCTTTAAGTTATGGATTCATAAAGAGGGCAATAAATATTTCTTCGCGGTTTTTATGGGGTTTTTTGTTTTGTTTTTGTTTTCGTTGTTTTGTTGGTTTTTTTGTTTTTGTTTTACTAATGATCAGAATGTCCCCCTTCTACACTCGAACTCTTGTATATTGGTTGTTTTGTAGAAATGGGTTGTAGTTCTTGTGTGTATAACATATTGAAGAATTTTATTATAGATTGCGGCTTGATTGGGCTAATAGGCCTACGGATTATAGTTATAAAGTTGTTCATACTCATCCCAAAGGACGCAATATGACTCGTTAAGTCAGTTAGAAAAGAAATTAATTAAACCTATAAAGCTAATATACGTATGAAAAAAAAGACCAGTATTCTGGGGTGAATGGATGGAAGCCATCTATAGCCACTGGTGCCTTTTTATACGAGTATTCCGCATATGGAAGGTATCCAACATGACAGGCGATTCCTGGCATCTATTTGTGTATATTCAGTAAGTTTTAGCTCATAATTTGTCTATAGCTTCCCAGCAAGTGCTATTTCTGTAAGTCGTTATTACATACAGAAGAATTGGCATATTTTTGCGCACTGTATTCAGATCATAACCTTAACAGGTTAATGCCTTCCGTACGTACTCCTAAGTCTTAAGTGCTCTACAGTTCCAGTAAACAAAACAGGGCCCGTGGCACAGGCGTCGTAGTTCTCAGCTGCTGCAGCATTTATTCCTGGGTTACTCTGAAGGAGGATTAGCGAATGCCCAGTGTTCCGCGATTGATCCCGTGACACGGGGGCCGTCCTGTTGGCTTGACAGTCCCAGTTGATCAATAATATCTCTACTGACTGCGTGCTACCGGTCGCTTTTTCTACTGCAAGTGCGGGTACCTCGAAGTCAAGTTCTTATGAGCGCTGAGAAAGAGTTTAAGGATTTGTTTTGCTGTTGGAGTAATAGCCAAATTCATCGTTGTTGGCTCATTGTTTTCAGCAGCCATGTTGTTTAGGTATTTTATCGGCTTTGTCTGACTCATTATCTTTGCTCTGTCAGAGGACATTTTCTTCTTGGTGCCCAAGGAGTGGTGTTGGGGCTCACTAACACATGTTTCTAGGCCATGTTTTTACTGACGATTCCTGCGCTGGAGGTATTGGTCCACATTTTACTTACGTTCCCCTCTCACTCATCCTATCACTCACCCACATTTTATATATTATTATTTTATTCATTTACCCCCCCCT
>NW_004797686.1:461449-478906 GCF_000002075.1 Aplysia californica
GGGGGGGTATACTAAAAGTCCCGATTCATCTCAAAATGATGTATTTTGAGATGTAGGCATTTTTGGATTCTTCAGTTTCTCTTACAACTATATCATCGCATAAGAACCCACTAAAGCCTTATGTTTTGACATACCTGGCATATTAGTCAACACCATTTCGTCATAAAGTCAATATTTTATCTTTCATTATCGCCCATGTTCTCCAAAATGCAGTTTTTCTATATTATAGGCCTACTTTTTAAAAAAACTCAATTTTTTATCCAATCTTCATAAAAATTTTCACAGAATGAAGAGAAGGTGTAACACAAAAATTTTGTCAGTAGAATGTTCGATATATGGAATAGATTGTGTTGCTCGTGTCTCATGGAGTGTAGATCTTCACGGCTTTTTTTTTTTTTTTGCAAACTTGAATACTACTTCAAGAAAAAAATTCATTCACATTTTTCAATTCATTTCGAAAAAAAAAAAATGAACACACAGATTTATAGATCTATTGTTTGCTACCATGCAGGCAAAATAACCTATTTTCGAGAAAAATAAGTGATGTATTCATTGCGTAAGACATGTCAACAGAACCAATAAGACCACGTACCGTCTCCATGGGAACGAAACTTTTTACTCAAATTTGATTGCGGATTTTTAGACTCCTCACTACGCTTGTTATAGACTTTTTTCATATCAAATGTGCACATAAGAAATACAAATGCCACATAGCTATAGTGCGGTCAAAAATTCGAGGTGCGACATTATTTTTAAATATCTCTTCAACTATCGAACCTCCAATTTTTGCACAGTGACTTGTATCAATGCGTCTAAACAGATCAACGTTTTTGTAAATACCTGCAAGCTGTATTCTAGAACATTCCTTAATAAATACTAATTATTAAAAAATACAAGTGGGTGGTTTCTACTGATTTTTAAATGTTTACAGCTGGGGCAATAGCTTTTAACAGCAAGTCCGTCAGGTTTTTCTAATCGGGACATTATGCTTATTGAACAAATGTTTTTGAGAACCATTAGTACAAAAATGTGTTCACTATAACAATAATTTCTTGTAACAAGTTTTGCAAGTAAAAATTGTCTTTGATGAGCTGTGACGTAGGCCATATGCGTAATCAAAATGTGTGTGAAAAGCGGGAAGTGCTGTGAACAATACCATTTTACGCGCGACAGAGATTTCAAGTATTTCATATAATTTTATGAAGAACATTTTTTAAATCTGGCCTCAATTGTTCTAGAAAAATATGATTTAGTTAAGACAAATTGATACAAACTGCTATGCAAAGTATGGATGACACCGATTCACCTGTTAAAGAGATATTTGAGGATAAGTTGCACCACGAATTTTGACCGCACTATAGGCCTAGATCTAGATCTAGTTCAAATGCCACCTATAGAGTTTCACGCCACATAGAAAGTTCAAATATACAATGGGAAATTTTAGTGCACGATTGTGTGTAACAAGCTGAAATGTTTAATAATAGCAAATCCAAATTAATGTAACACAATAGCAAATTCAAATGCCACGACATAGCAAAAGCAAATATTATCCTCCACAAAGATTATTCAGCGTGAGTTGACGACAAGCCTAAACAGTTTTATTTTAGGGTGAATTGAGTACCACTTTTTAAAAAAATCACGAGAATGCACCTCCGGAAAAAACCATTCTGCTAGGACTGAAGCAACCAGACATCAGCATACAGCAACGCTGATGCAGAACATTTAGAAGTAGGGATTTGACTTCATTGATGAGACTAGTGTCAAGCTGTTGACGAAGTGTAACCGAGGAAGAGCACGGCGTCATCAATGCTTTGTTCAAGTAGTGCAGGGTCGAAGGGGACCGAACCGCACGATGGCTGTCAGTGCCGAGGGTGGCCTGGTCTTTTACGACTTTCGTGTAGAGGGAATGTCTGCCATCCCTCTAAGGCACTGTTTTAACAATCCTCACAACGAAGTATTAGTAAGCTTTGTATGTTACAACGCTCGTGCACAAAGGCAAGCTTTAAATGGAAACTCATCAATAGATTGGGGGTGAAATCCCCCCCCCCCCCTTTTACACACCTTTTCTTAACATCTACAAGAACGCTAGAGAATTTGGAAATACGATTTGAAACAGAGGCTCAGTGAAGCAAAAGATGCTCACTCAGTAGACTAATCAACTAAGGATGGTAACACTTGCTCAGTTAATGGAACAAACATTCCAAGCCGTGACTATAGTGAATATGGCAGCGGCCTTCAGATAATCAATGCAAGCCTATACCGAACGTCTTGTAGTGCAATAATATTGTGTGTGTGGATTTTTATCGTAACCATTCTTTATTTTAGAAGTTGTTTATTTTCATGTAAAAAAATGTTTTTTGCTTCATTTAACATTTCGTTTCATCAAACAAGACTCGAGGAGAGATATCTTGCCACCCGCATACAATCTGTGAAAACTTTTCATAATTTGGAAATACGTTTTAGCGGACTGAGTAGCCTAGTGGTTAGTCTACTGGACCTGTAATCGTGAGAATCGGGTTCGGGGGTTCGAGCCTCAGTTCGATACGGCGATGTGTCCTTGGGAGAGGCACTTTACACGAATTTCCTGTTTGACCCGGTCCTTTCGGAGATCCTGCCTCTTAAATAACTTAACAGTGTTAAACCTATACCATTTCACCATTGAATAATTACGTTTTTGGGAAATACGATTTGAAACAGTTGTTTGCTGAAGCAAGAGCTAGAATGATCACTCAGCAGACTCACCAATAAAAGATGGTAACACTTGCCCAGATGATGGAACAAAAAAAACCACCAAACAAACAAGCGTGATTATAGTGAATATGACAGCAGCCTTTAGATCAATGGAAGCCTATAGTATTGTGCAACAATAAGTAGGGCCTAAATAAAAGTAAACTTGGCATTACATTTCATCCAATTAGTTCAATATACACCAGCAGTTTGTTGATTTTTGTCGTAACCCTTCGTTTCTTCTTAAATATGTGGGTTTATTTTCGGGTTAAAAAAAATAACAATTAGTTTCGTTTCCAGTGATTTCTTCCTTGAGGCACCACACGGCTGACATCGAACTTTTTCGATGCAAAAACCCCCCAAACCCTTTAACTTTTTACCTTTAAACACTTCTTATACTTTTAGTCTCTTTTTTTTCTCCAGTTCATGCATATTTACATTTGAAATTGCTAGGTGTCATTTGAATTTGCTATGTGTTACATTTTAGATTTCTGCGTTTACATTTGAACTTGCTATTGTTGTACATGTATTAGATAGCTAGGACTTTTAATGACGTCATTTGAATATTTGGATGTTAGGTGTAATTTGGTCTTTCTATGCGGCATTTGAATTTGTTATAAAAGTGTATAATATTCGAACTGAAAAACTATATGTGAAATTTGGTAAAATTTGATGCACTAATAAGCTAAATAGCCCTCAGTTGTAGCCCCCCCCCCTCCCCTTTTATGGTAAGGCAAATTGAAACAAACTGCTATGCAAAGTAGGGGTGACACTGATTCACCCGTTAAAGAGATATTTCAGGATAAGTTGCGCCACATAGTTAATCAAAATAGCGTAGACTAATGTAGCTGTGGGCATTTTGCTTACTTTCCCGTATTAATCGATTCAGTTTTACTTTATCTTGATGTCTTGTGTTTCCGGCCCATGCTGTCATACAGAAGTGAATCTTACTTCGTACGATTGAATTATAAAATGCAGAAGCGTATCCACAATGATATCGGTAAAATAGCCGTTTTTTACCCATTTGTTTCAGAGTTCAAGTAACTAAAAACCGGGTAAAAAGCGGAGAATTCTTCTCGTGTATCATCATCATCATCCTTTTCACCTCGTATCGGAGTACAAGGCCACCAACTAGAGTTCTTCATCAACTTTTGTCCTCTGCTTTATAATCTCTACCGCTGCTCAACTGTATCCCAATTCATAATATTATTATGTACAGTAGCGCTTTGCTTTTACTGGGTGTTTCCCGGCTCGTCTGTTTTAACCAAAACGAGTACTTTTGAACAATTTTACATCTTATTTGTGAGCTTCGGACTGTCACGTTAATCTAAAATGTGGCAGAATTATATTGTTTGTGTAGCGCTTACGGATTTTATGAAGTAAACTGTCACGTTGGCCTACTCCGAATCACTAGTTGTATAGTTCATGCATAAACGAAATTCCTATGCTCCGGCAACATCTTCTGTCCCATTAAATCTAAAAGAACTGCCCCTGGCTGATTGTCCTTTCTTAGTAAAATTTTCTCTCAACTTCTGTCGGGCCTCACCTTCTCAGCACAAATGCATGTTAGCCTGCTGGGATGTCCTGGGGTCGTTGGGGTTTTTTTTTTCACTCATAAGAAAGGACGGCTGCTGGGAACCATAATTTTTCAGTTTACATTACCTGAAAAATCGATAACCCCAAAGAAACACGCATATATTGTACTTTATAGCTCTCCAGATAAGATATTTTTGAGCAAGTTGTCTTGTACAAGCAGTGGAAAGCCGAACTCGCCACAGAAAATATAGCATTACGGTTTAATTAACCAAACTCAGACAACGCCTTGCGTGAGGCTTAAGGGATACCCCCCCCCCCCCCAACCACCAAACAACAGTCATAAAATCTTGTCCAGAGCTGATATTGTCACACCCCCCCCCCCAAAAAAAAAAAAACAACAACCCCACTTTAGTTATTAATATAATTCTTTTTCAGGTACATGTAGGCCTAGTATTGTTTTCTGGTTGTTAAAAGTATCGCCCCCCCCCCCCCCCCGTTATTTCTTATCAGTTGACTCGTTTCACATGTTATCAAAAGTACGGTGGTGTATTACAGTATTGTATGATTTTGTACGTATTGCAACAGTGTTGCAGGAGATGTCTCAACAATAATAATTAATACAACGTGGCAGGTTGGCTATTGCTAATGCACAACGTCTGCAGGATATAGAGCTTCTATACACATACAGTAGTCTCCGCCTAAATGCACGCCATACAAAATCACGCTCCGCTCAAACGCACGCTTTCGTCATCTGACGGGTTTTATTACTATATAATTTAGACGTACAAACGCACGGTCACTCCCTCTAAACACACGCTTCAATCCGCGAAACACGCCGACAAGTTATGCTTGGCAAGGGGAAATTTTCACTACAACCCGCACAGCCTGCAGGCAAGCCTAGAATTTACTAGAAAACGGGATATTTGGTAAGAGTGCCCCTCACGCTGGACAAAGAGAGTGATAGACAGTGTTTACACACCCCACTTTCCACTGACGCATAGGTCTCGGTCTCCGGTTAAATGTTGGGGGGGGGGGGGGAGGGATGGGATTGGGGGGACTGAAATGTTTTTTGATTGGTCACTGGAAATGTATCTTTGAGGGAAGGTTTCCTACTGGTGTTTGAGTTTGAGTGACCGCGTGTAATGTTTAGTTAGATCTAGGCCTGATGCGCGAAATGCGTAAAAGCCGTAAAACACTAGACAGGCCTCTATAGGATTAAAGATTAGCCAAGTAAGCCTAATAAGCGGCGCTCAAAGAACTTATAATGTACTTGTTCAACGAATCACAAGAGAAAATGTTTCTCGAGGATGATTCTGCATGAATTTACGGTCGGGGACGGTCGCTTGGAAAGCCACATGGCTGGTCCGTCGACTCTATGACTATCACCAACCGTTTCCTCATAGGCTATCTGTTCCCGACGTTTATAGTGCATACTATTCATTACTTTGAGTTTGTTCCCCCATTCAACGCCTTTGTATTCTTAACCCCTGTCGGGGAATCCTTCACAAAACAAAACAGTCACGTGTCGTCACCTTATCTGCCAAAATGACCCCCTCCTCCAAGGGAGATTACTAGAGAAGTAAGGAATTGAGATGACTGCGTCCCTTCCTCCCCTTGCAAAGGTTCATGTGATCGCACGCTCCGTGTAAACACACGCTCAGGAGCCCTCCCGAGCACCATGCGTTTAGGCGGAGACTACTGTACATTCATCTATGTATTGGGTATGTCTTTAGCTTTTCCAGACATCTGTCAGTTTCAAAAATCCCCCCCCCCCCCCCCCCCCCCCACACACACACCAATTCAGAGCAAAAGCGGAACGAAACATATATACACACATTAGGTGACACATCAATGTATATATTATCAATTTAATAGAAATGCTCAAAAGATAGAATAATGATTTTTGATAGCTCAGCCCTCGACGTATGACAACCCGTGATCAGTTCTGGGCCATAAGTCAAACTTTCCAAACCAGATCGAAATCCTTATCTACGCGAGACAAATGACAGCACAAAGGGGAATTTTCTTTTCATATACTCTACTTAAGATTTTCCTGATTTCGTATCATGAATAGGGCAAAAGATTATGATTTGTTCTTTGTTTTTGCTCAACATATCGGGTACTGTCTGTAGTCTCTTCTGTATCGTCGGTTCTCCCCACCATCCGCCAAACACACATCATTTCTGGAAACAGCGGGAATATTGCAGTTTCAAATTCTTTTCTTTTTTATTTTAATTCATTTGTTCCGCATTTGATTTTATGTAATAATTTTGGAAAATGACTTTGCATGATAAGAAATATCTTGACTTCTCATTTTGGGCAACTATTTAACTCTGGTTATCGTTATTTCTTCTCTTTCCAGGTTCAAATATTCTACCTCTTTGGCTATTCACATCTTCAGTGCAAGAGTCGGAAAGGTTTTGTCATGGGATAAATTAATCACAAGTGACTCGTACGATGACTGAGCCAATATCAGTAGTTCGCCAGACCACATTCAACACAGAGCCGCCCCTCGATCGTTCTGTCAACGACAACAGAATCAGACGAGGCAATATCGACCTCCCAATCGTCGATGATCGTCCAGTTTGGGCACCTCAACCCACACATGCCTTGACTGCACTAGATACTGACTTTCGCAAAGTACATATCGGAAGAGGGGCTCGTGTGAATATATCGAGAGCCCCGCCATCCAGTTACGGCGATTCGTCGGAGCTAGACATATTGTCTGACGTTGGTATTGCCGGGGATTCTGACACTGACACCCACGCTTCTGTTAAAACCACACTTTCTCAGTCTGCTAGGCAGAAAATTCGAAGGGAGCCACGTATTAAAGTTCCTAATGCTAAATTTGATTCGGAAGAACCCACGATACACGAAGAAACGACACAAGACGTACTGGTTCTCCAGACATCTTTGAATGCACACGGGGCCGCAGGCGGGACCCCCGAAAACCTCGTTCAACCTGGCCAAACGCCAAAGACGATTCTGATCCGAAACAGTGCTTCACGAGAAAGATCTGACGAAAAAGCAAAAGTTAATGCAGAGGCTTTGAAAAGTGAGACCCCAGTTAGCCTACTTCCCGACAATGAAATTTTACGAGTCGATTCTTCCTCAGGAATGGGAGAGGCGGCTGCGAACTCTGGAGATCAACCATGCAATGAGCAAGTTGATCTAGACTCTTCGTTTTGCGAAAGCGACTGGCAGCCAAAATCGAAGAAAATTCATTGTAAGAAAAACAAAGAAACATTTGTAGAAACGGACAGGAAAGTTATTTCATCGAAGTATGAAAAGAACATAAAGCCCGCTTTGCACCCGAACCTCGACATCGGGAAACGCTGGGCCCAAGGTCAAAAGCCAAATTCTGGCAGGAGAATTGCCAAAACTTCTCAACTGCACCCTGAAAATAACATAGATACACTGAACTCAAACGACGATAAACCGCCCCAAGAAATCTTTGAGAAGAGGGCGACAATAACGCCGGGGCAAGCGTCTGTTTCACGCCCCCAAACTCCCTTGACTGTGCAAAATCTCGATTCAGCACGTTCTTATGAAACTGATAACGGGATTAATTCAGACTGGAACAACGAAAAAGTGAGTGGTATTCCAAAATTTCTCAAAGTGTCTGTTGGGGAAAAAGACTCTAATAAAATCCTAAGCCAGAGTGGATTCGCATACCCTGATCCACACACGGTCAAGTCAGAGGAGAAAAACATGGCGACGTCGGACGGTTACGACTATGCCAGCGAAACGTTTGAGGAGGTGCTTCAGGAGAGAAACGCAATGGTAAAAACTGAACGAACGTACCAGAAGAGAATAAAGCAGTTAGAAGAAGAGCTGAAAGGAATGATAAACCAGTGTCAGGTTCTTTCTGACGAAAACAAAGAATTGAGAAAAGAACTGGACGCTTCAAAGTCAACGGGAAGTCGGCCAAAGGCTCAAACTGAGTCTGACCAAGCTGATGATCCACAGGCAAAGATTGCCCAGCTAGAGAGTCAGAACGAGAATCTTGTACATATAAACGAAAAACTGTCTCTTAAACTTAAAGAAACAGACTCAAAAACGAAGCAGCACGATGGTATATTCGTTGAGAACACAAAATTGAAAACTAAAAACGCCGAGTTGGAGCGGAAGATTCAAGACCTTCAGACACAAATTCAAAAGGATGACATAAACAAACTGAACACCGCTTTAGACGCGAAGAGACGTGGTGTTGAAATATTGTTGGAAGATTCTCAGAGAGAAAGCAAATTGTTAACTGCAAGGGTAAAAAAACTAGAAGACGAAAATGCATCTCTTGCTGATGTGTTGGATGAAAAGAGAAAAGAAGTGGGAGAGTTACTGTTCGCGATGAACAACGAAACGATAACCGAAGACGAACTTAAACAGTCAAAAAAACATTTGGAAAAGGCAGTTGAAGAGTTGGACAGTGTTAGGCGTGACCTAGAAGACAAGAAAAAGATGTTACAAGTATCCGAAGACGGAAAAGAAAAACTTAAAAGTAGTTTAGCTCAGAGGGAAAATGAAATACGTAAATTGAAAGTTGACCACGATAACAAAGATAAATTGATAATTGATATTCGGAACAATTTGGATAAAACACGCCAGGATAATCTCAAATACCAAAAGGAAGCAGAAATGTCGAAAGAAATGGAGAAAGAGACATACGCCCTGAAATCTAGAATAGGCTCTCTCAAAGCAGAAATTGAAAGTAGCTTATCTGAAAATCATAGACTCAAGCAAGAAAGGGAGGAATACACTCGAACAGTGGAAAGATTGAAGCAGGAAAACGTGTCTTCAACCGAGGCGATTGCAGAAAGTAAAAAGTATTTCAGAAAATGGGAAATGGAGAAGGATGCTAAATCCCAATGTGAAGTGGATCTCGCGAAGAAAGACGATCAGATAAATCTTCTTGATACACGTTTGAGAGAAGCGGCCAACAAAATGAATGTCCTCCACGGCAGACTCCGGACGCTTGAAGACGAAAGAGTGAAACTAAACGGGCCCCACTTCCAAGAAATGGAAGCCAATATAAAGATTCTGAGGGATGAGAACAAAAAACTCCGACAAATGTTAGTGGAAAGAAACATTGAACTTACTAACAAGAAAGCAGAACAGAAGCAATTTGATTCCAGGATTCAAGCTCTTGAACGAAAGCAGAAAGACTCCGACGTTCGGGTGAAGCAAATGAGTGGCTGGGTCAACAATGGCGCCATTCAAGGCCAAAACTCAAATGCGGTTCCCAGCACAAATGCACTTCCATATAATCGCATGGACCCAGAACCTAACACTCAGTACACACGCCCTCCCCCTAACGTTCAAAACGGGCGAAATCCTCCGGGGAAAATGGAGGGTAACAACTCTCGTCCTGTGCTTAGAGCACGTTCAGAGCAACCTCAACAAAAAGACCAAAAGCCTAGGCAGGTATATAATAATAGTGACCACAGGATCAAGAGACCAGCCCCGAAAACAAAACCAGCGCATAATTCAGTGACACCTCCACCAGCGTGGGACCAGGGGAGTGACTTGAGCCACACACCTCTTAGCTTACCTTTAATACTGGACGCCAAATCAATGACGCCACCAGATCCAAATGGAGGATACTTCCAGATGTACCAAGAGAAGATCAAACGAATGAAGGAAAGAAAATTTTAGCAATTCTGAGTTGATCTGTTATATAACGTGTATAAATAGAAATCTGGACGAGTGTTCTTTGCTCCTCGTTAAAAAAGAAAAACAAACCACAACATTTTACGAGTAGCCTTGGAAATAGTACCCTTTGGGCACCACAAACTATTTTGTCACCCTTCCTGGGCGTGTGGTGAGTTTTGCCAAAGGCAAGCAAGAATTGGTTTCTGAGGAGTCCGAAACTAGTTTTACAAGAATTTAGTCACGATGAAATACATTATCTCCATATATATGGATGCATGAATAGTTTAATAAACAGGACTAGAACTCAGTAAGTTCCTTGCTTAATCCGTAGTGCAACATTTAAAATTCCTTTAAGGTATTTGGCTGAAAATCCCCTTCTTTTGTCCCTGTGGTTTTATGCACTCCGCATAATTTAGCAAATTTGATCATTTTTTGCATAATTTTTGATAATTTTCCTTTATCATTCTTTTTAAAATGAACAGAATCGCACAATTTCACATTTTTGGGCTCAGTTTGCATAATTTCAGAACTACATTTGCATAAAACGACGGGGACAGCTTCTTCTAGACCCGTTACAGGCCACTTTGTTCAGGTTAGCCTGGCTAGAGATAGGTGGCTTATCGTGAAACACGTGAAAAGGTCAAGAAAAAAGGAAGTGGACAGTAGTAGAAATTACTATAACACCACCCTTCTCCCTTGTGTAGGGACATGGGGGAAAAATTGGCCTGTGTTTCTTAGGAAACCCAAAGTCATTATAATCAATCCCATAGTATCGTCGACCGGTAGGGTGCCATAGACAACTTCACACTTATCTCATTCGATTGTAGGACTTGCCCATGACCTCATAGTCATTATTTCCAGGCCTGTCCTTTGTGTGATGCTTGCCTCCTATCTTTTTTCTACCTTTTTATGCTGCGCCCTGAAGTGCAGTCTTAGCTAGTCCACGTGATCTTACAAAGTGTCCAAACCTTTTCACTTTGCATCTTTTCATAGCAGACAACTGACGATTCTCTGCACGGCCCACTGCTTTGCCAAATTCTTTCTAGATCTACATCTATAACTTTTGCATCGTTGGATGATCTTCGTGGGATATGCTAAGAGCCTTCGAGACAGCATCTAATTCATAAGCTTTTACTCCAAAGTCCGTGTCTCGTAATCATAGTAGAATATGGGACGCGAAGTTACTGACCCAATCAGATCATTCCCCGTGGTTTTATGCACCCCGCATAATTTAGCAAAATTTGATCATTTTTTGCATAATTTCTGATTATTTTCCTATATCATTCTTTGTTCAAATTAATAGAATCGTATAATTTCTCATTTTTGGGCTCAGTTTGCATAATTTCAGATTTTGTGTGTGTGCATAAAACTGCGGGGATAGTTGTGGGGAAGATAGACTCACTACCTGTGCGTTCAATGGCGTAGGGAAAAGAACAAAGGAATGAGAGAAAACCTTTTTATCTGAGTTGAGAGCATGTTTTTGTAATCCTTGAGACAGGCGTTTTGACACATCACCTTGCTTCCACTTCCATGACTGTTAGGTCTAGTTCTAGTTCAACGCCAAACATATATTATATTACTTTGTATCATTTATATTAATATATAAGGAAATCGTTATATTACATAATTATATGCTGCGCAAGTCATTTGGAAAACTAATAGCTCACGAAAAACTATTTTTCGGGGTTTCAGTTTCAGATGTTTCGTTCAGGATGCTACGTCGTTTCGAATGCACCAATTGTCTTATAATGAGTGCAGTTCAAAAGAGGAGAACTTGACCCTTCATTGGGATAACGAACTCAGAGGACAATGATTATTCTAGGAAGACAGACACATTCGTCTTAGTGTCTCACACTTCCTTGTGTTTGATCTACATGTAATTCGAAACCATTTGAGCTACAGTGGTCTGCTACGTTTGATGGGGGAGAACATAGTGTATGTTGATAGGAAGGAGGAATTGAGGGGTGGTGGTGGAGGAGAAGTCAGTTGCACTTTTTTGGCTTTCGAACACAACATACATGTAATTAGATCTATTCCCCGCCCCCCCCCCACTGCAAAAATGTTGTGAGTTGCGTTCAACTTAGTAGTGCCTTCAACTAATGTGATCCATAACCCATTTCAACCTCATATGTCCAGCTCAGTTGTCTATATATCCCCCCCCCCCCAAAAAAAAAGACCCGACGAGGAGCATAGATTTTAAGCATTATTATTATTAGGGTCCCTTATTATTATTGCTGCTTTTGTTGTTGTTGTTGTATTGTACGTGAATACCCGATGATTATTTCCATAACTTTCAATGTCGTGAGTTGTGGATAATACTCTATCCATCTTTGTGAAAAGAACCCAAAACCACATTTCGAAACTGATTAATTATTGTCCTTACTTTACTTACTTGCAGTCAGAAGTATAAAATTTTAGTATTCACCTGTGAAGCTTTATATCAGTTGCCACAAAAAGGAGATCCTACAAATGTAGGTGTTTTTAACGTTCCCTTTGAAATAATTTACATCATTAATTTAGGAACGGGCTTCTACCCTGCCTGTCAGGGCTAACACGGCCAAGAGGGTTAAAACGTCCCAGAAAAAGGACCAACAAAAATCCTTCCAACACAGGAATCAAACTCGGGTCTTCTGTGTGCGACAGCAAAGCGTTTTTAACCGCTGCACCACAGACACCGGTTACATTGTGATACATGTACATTATGTACTGACATTTTGATCTGTCTCAAATATAGAGCGTACGTAACATTACTCAAAGTCAAAGAAAAAGCGAGAAGTGGTACTGCCAGTGCCAAGTACTCTGTGCTTTTTTTTAGGTTCCTGGTACATGTGGTGATCCTCACAACAGGTGAAGCTGAAACTCGTTGTAAAATGGGGCAGGTGCAGCGGGTTTGAGTCGGCGAAGGCAATTCAGCTTCTGCGCTGTCTGTCACTATCAAAGACGGGTGACTTAGTTGCTCCTGTTTATATAATGACAAAGATTGTGATACAAAAAAATTAGTCATGTGTTTTATTTCTATCATAGTCTGATGTAACAGAGTCAGAGTGAGAGAGAGAGAGAGAGAGAGAGAGAGAGAGAGAGAGAGAGAGAGAGTGAGAGAACACAAGGGAAGAAAACACTCATAAGCCAAAAGCATACCTACTTCAATTACTTGATGCAGCCGGGTCTGTAGTGTTCATAGACTTTCCTCTTTTTGGGGTTTTGTGGTTGTGTTTTCAAGCAAAGAAAAAAAATCACAACCTTTCTTCTTAAACACTTATTTAAATGTAGTGGTGTTCGCTCATTATATTATAATAAATACAAGCAGATTTCCAACACACCATGAATGGTGATACATTTCACCTCGGATTTTGAGATAGTGCATCAGAATTACCCAAAGTATTCATATTTTTATACTTTCATTTGACGGTAAAATAACCATTTATTGTTTTCGGAGAAAGAAGAATTTATTGTAAGATGCTCAAGGAATACATAATGTATTATTTTAAGCATTCCATTTATTACGTCATGTGTATAAACTAAAACATTTACTACGTAAATTTACTACATATGTACATGAAAATAACCCTCTTCCAACTTTAAACATGATGAATGATTATGCCTGTCCTTTATCACATTTTATAAGTATACTGTGCGCATTACTGTGTATATTATAACACTTCAGTCAAGATTGTTATTATTAAAGAACCAATGATCTCTAATTTAAGAACATATTACATTTTTTAACTTAAGCAATGTACTTGCATGTATTTCACCTATTTCATGATAGGAAATTAGTAGAGTGAAAGTATTCATGTTGTTGAGACTTAAGTTGGAGTGTGAACAAGAGAACAAATGATTTCATATGTCCTGTGCAGTTCTAACAAAGATGCAAATCAAAGACGAGGGCTCTGCAGTACTGTCCAAAACATTACATCATGCTGTCCTTAATAAAAATTTAACTTACAGATATATATTTTCTTTTCCTTTGTTGGTGCAGGAGAGTTGTGTTTTGAGTCAGTACAGAGTTCTGTTTATTTTTTTGGCATTTCAGTGAATAAAAACCTTCTCACAAGGCAGGAGGCACATATAGGTTACAAGTACAAGGCGTCAATACATGTAATATTGTAATCATAACATCATCACACAGTATAACATCAGAGGTTTTGTAGAGGTTTTACGGCGCTCGCAACTGCATAAGGTCACATGAGCGCCAGAAGATTAGAGGTGTTACAAGAGAGTAACCAACATAAAAAAGAAGGAGGGGAGATAAGGACGATAAATGTTTGATAGGAAAGAAGGAGCAAACCACACGAGAGCACCTGCCAACCAACCACACATCTTTTCTGATTTTATCAATTAAAAAAATGACAAGAAACACTGTAGGTCACTTCAAATTCAAAGGACGTCAATACACATTATGATTCAGAAGAGAAAGATATCCCTGGAAAGACTAAAAATCCAGCAGCTACTTCTAACAGAATCTCGGGTTACTTGTTTGTTTGAATAAAGAGAAGCACATCGACACAAGACACTATAACGGTCATTCGGTGCTGGGAAAAAGTAAGATAGACAGAAAAAACAGAGGGAAAGTAAAGAAGTAGGACTAACAAGTGGTGACCTCCACCCATCCACCTCAAGTGTCCATTAGTATAAGTTTGTTAAGAATATGGAATAAACTGTTCCTTTATAACGATGAAAAAAAAAAGGATCTAACGTAACACAAGCTCAAAATCAAGACAGACTTCAATATGTATAATTTATGTACACAGTTTAATAGCAGTATGTATTGCCAAAGCTCTTTCAAATAATTGAAATGCTAGAAGAAAAAAAAACCCCAACAAAATTACAGTACGTTTTACACTAATTTATTTCAGTAAATAATTTGATGCAAAATAATTTTGGAAAAGTAACTTTCTAAAGCATCAATTGACTGAAGGCACATTTAAAATATGTATCACCTCTTTTCCACAAATGAAGTTTTAGTATCATATTATTTTGAAAAATCTTTGAAGATAAACAACTGATGAAAAGTGGAATGGTCCTTGCAATAAAAAAAAATTATCGCGATAATAAATGGATTGAAAAGCCTGTACAGCATAAATTTACACATGCATGGAATGCAAGTTTGAAATGAAAAACAGAGGCCACAATAAGTAAGGAAACCTGCTTGAAAGAGAAATAGCAAACAAATGTGGAACATGATTAGATGAAAGTGTTTCTTTTATAGTCATTACTGTTTTACCACAAACAGGAAATAACAGTGCCATCATTCGTTAATTCGTAAAAATAGCCAGTAAAATGGTATTAACAGTAAATGTAAAGAGATGGCTGACATTCAGTGAAATCACTTTCAAAGATTATCTTTAGACATTTACAATTTTAAATATATTATATACATGCAGTAGCAACCAAACCAAACACACACACACACACACACTGCTTACATACAAACAAACTGTTGCTGCCCAAAACATTGAGGCCTAAGCTCTAGTCTGTTCTAAATCCTAAAATGAGGAATTTCCCAAAACCAAAAGAATGCGTTTTAAGTATCATAGGTTTATAAGGAAAACTCTCTTTATATATATGACAACAGAATTCTTCAAAAATACTACAGTGGGCGTCGCATTCAACGAGGTCACATTCAACTAAAAGTCGGCTCCAACGAGGCAATCTTTAATCCCCAATTGTTTCATTTATATCTCTTTGTAAATGTATGTCAGCTCCAATTAGGTTGCAAACAGACCGAAGTTGCTTTCAAAGAGGTCGTGATAACCAAATAAAAGCAATTAGCGGCCCCAAAAGCGAAGAATGTTTCTCCTTTCTCTCCATCTCACACGAAGCACAAGGCCTATCCTCGATTCCTAACTCATTGTATTGTTAGATCTAGTGTGTGCCTCCTAATATGGGCCCCAAATCCAAGAGGACGGGCGAGGGTTAGCCTACGGTAGGAATGGGAGGGGGTGGGTGGGAAAGTGATGCGGGCTGTATGAAACTGGATGAACTCTAGATGGGTAGGTCTAGATCGAGACCTTCATTTTTTTTTCAATTTTCTTTTCTTCTCCTGATCAGAAAATCCAAGCTCCTGCCTATACTTTATGTAGGTCTAGGCCTTCATGTGAGAGGGTACGTTTCCGCACGAGAAGTGTTCTGGTAAAAAAAATTTTTTTTTCAGAAATGACGGTCCGAACACAGCTCAAACACGGTGCTGTTTGAGATTTTCGTCATCAGGGGGAATAGCTGTTTTAATTACTGGTATTGATACGTCGTGTAATATAATAACTTGTCACGTTCAACAAGAGGTCGGATACAACGAGGACAACAAGCCGGTCCCGGCAACCTCGTTGAATGCGACACCCAATTGTAAAAGGAACACAACCAAGTGTAGACAAAAATGTTTGAATAAACCTCTTGAAGACACTTTCCTACAAGTTGCACAGAAGGATGACTGTTGAAAAATATGACCCTCAGATTACAGCATTAACATCTAGTGAGCACAGACCCCCCCCCCCACCTTCCCCCAAGGTCTTTCCTCACGTAAATGAATATTAAATGCTAATTAACGAAATCATCAGTTGAAATCGTTTAGAATGATTTTTGAATCTTCCAACTCTAGCAGCATACAGTGAACACACACACAAACTAATTAATCCAATCACTTTTGTCACCCTTTACAACGATACAACATCCAGTCAAATTAATAATATCTCTAGGGCTGAGCAAAGGATGGGTCCGTTCTCCTGGTCTTTCCTTTACAAATTTTTTCTTGCAAAAAGGTCACCTTTTTTTTTTAAAGAACTGGCGCAAACCTAAGTAGAGAAGGCTCATATTTCGCAAGTCGTGACAATAGGGTGAACGTACATGGCACTTTTCCCACAAACTCGGTAACCAACACGATTATTGAGCCCTCGTTAGGAATGTCTTTCTTTCTGTGTCTATACGCACGCATACACACTCACATAATATTATATCTAGGTGTTCCTACACACTCAAACACACTCACACATTCCTATACTTTCAGACATTCCTATACTTTCCTATACACTCACACATATCTCTAGGTTTTCCTACACACTCACTCATATCAGGGTTTTCTTACACTCACACATTTTACCTAGACTTTCGTCTCAATCGAGAAGATCTTATTTTTTAACTTAACCTTCCCTCAGTTCTGAGCCCCATCGACACTTTGATCCATCCTCCGCCTCTGCAGATATGTATTGAAAAGGCCGTCTTCTAGAGATCTCTACGTTCTCAATCCTTTCTGAACGTCTCGGCCGGCATGCACAAATTTTAAATAATTGTGTCATTGTGTAAGCTATCCAAATGTTATTTTATTGTCTGTATCTGTGGTTTTAAACAAAATAAAATCTGAAATTATGCAAACTGAGCCCAAAAAATGTGAAATTATGCGATTCTGTTAATTTCAACAAAAAATGATAAACCCCCCAAAAAATAAAATTTTGAAAAATTATGCGGGGTGCATAAAACCACGGGGACAGTACATATTTTAAGCACCTGGAGCTAGCGGACAATGAGCGGTATATAAGTGAGTATTATCATTAT
>NW_004797686.1:479006-492415 GCF_000002075.1 Aplysia californica
ACACACGGTATTCACTTTCAAACAAACTTGGCACACCATAGGCTTACTCCAAAAGTAACAAGGCAACAAAGAGTTGTTCACACTACGGACCCAAATCCTCTCCTGCACACCTGAGTCCTCTCAGCTCACCACTATTTCAAAAATACAATAAATACAGCAAAAATATTCCCTGAATCCAAAAGTTATCTCAGCTTTTGCTTGCTGTCTGATTTTTAAATATTTTATGCCACTCCCCTTCAAAATTTAGAGACCATGTAGGTGGTGAGTTGCTGCAAAACTGGATAGAGTGGAATTCAGTATCCCAGCACAAACTCAATAAAATTCCTCACATGAGAATCAAGCTCACATTATTTGGTGCAAGGCGAAGAGCCTATACATTATACAGTAGATGCCCACTTTGGTTTTTTAGTACGGTAGATTATAAAATTTAGAAACATAATCTATTGTGGCACAATCATAATGTTCTGACTTCATGCAGTTTGGCTACACAACTTCATTCATTTGATTTTTAAAAAACAAAACAAAAAACTAGGTGCATTTGGTACTTCAACAGGAAAGGATAAAGTTGTGAAAGGTCTGCAACTCAATAAATTGAGTCATGACAATACTTTGTGTTTGTTACACAAACACGTTTACACCCAAAAAGTCCATATAGACCAATGGTAGTCAAACAAAACTCACCATTTCAACATCAGTTATACAATAACAGCATTCACTGACCACATTCTCCTACTAAATAATATACACGCTTATCTCAGTTAAAATGTCTCAGTCAAAGTGAATTCAGAAAAATTTTAAGACTTTAATCAATACACACACATTGATTTTGTACAGGTGGGACAAATGACATAATTTTGAATGTAAGATGCACCATAAGGTCAGATATAGAACTACATGTAACAGCTTTTCAGTACAATAGCAGCATACATATTATGAACTATGGCAAAGAAAGGAATGCATAGATGAAAATATCGGCATAAATGTCAACGCGTATTGTGTGTGGAGTACATCACATGTACAGTGTTTAGAAGTAGCAGGACAAACTTCTCTCAACATTATATGTATGGTCACTTTACAAGATAAAATCTTTTGCTATTATTGAAGAATGATTATACACATTCTTGTTAGGTACTCTGGTAGCCTGACTCACGAACCAAGAGCCAAGATAAATTTTTTGTTAAATTAGACTGACGAATAATCCCAAGCAAAAGAGATTTGCCTGGATTAACTAACAATTCAAAACATATCTGATAGTTTTACATTTGTTTCTTTTCCAAACATTGGCATATTATTTTTGTTTTTTCAATATTGTTGGCGCTGTCCTGCGCATTTTTTGAGCAAAAGAAAACAAACCACACATCTCACATAAAAGTTCAATCAAGTCAACCATAATTTTGAATTAAAACTTTCCTTTTACTTAAAACAGGCTAGTTGAACTGATTAATGGCAACCTACCGTCATTTCAACAGACCTTGAGAATCTTGTTTCCTTCTAAATGAAATGCCACAATCCACTGAATTTAAATACAATTCTTTTTATTAAAATTTAATATTCAATAACTGTCACAAGTCCAGTGTAAAGTTATCCAAAAGAGCAGTGTCAACTTTATGTCCAAAAAAACAACTCCCATCCCTGTTAAAACCACTTATACCTATTACACCCCTGCAAGCAAAAAAGCTAATGTTTTCATCCCCCCCCCCCCCAATTTAAGAGTTTAAAAAAAGGGAAAAGAGTAAATTAGAGAACAAAGCATGCCAATGCTTTTATCTGTTCTTGACTTTCCTTTAAGATCAAAGGATGGAATTGTCAGAGAATGGCAGATTTTTGCCAAATGTCGGAAGACTGGAAGCACTCAATGACGATCAAATTATACATTACTATAATAAAAAAAAAGAAGTTGAAAATGAAAAAGTTATGAGAAAAGTACACAAAATCCAGGTGACAGTTTTCTATTTTAAAAGGAAAGATAAAATCCAAGCCAGGTCAGTAAGCTTCTACAAAATTGTTAAACAGAGCAAGAACTCTTGTTGTTGCAGTAGTTTTTACACTCATTTCAGAATACAAAACAGGTGGAATGTTTGAGAGATAATGGACTTGATTTCAAGGTATATACACGAGTGATGAAAAATTAATCAAACTATGGCGCCCAACTCAGGCACAGGAATGATACAAGTAGGCCTACCGTACATATTTACCTATAATATACAGGGTGTCCAGCAATATTTCCTGAAAAAATTTACTACCTGGAAAAAAATTTACTACCCAGCAAATCAAGCCCCACACCAGCTCGAAAAAGGGAGTTAATTTGCGCCATCAATAACATATATATTATTATTACATAACATATGGAACGAAAAGAACACACAACAAAGTCCAGTCGACAAAATGGAGGATAGACAGACGATCGCAAGCTTGCTTGCAGCTAGATTTAGTTTTAGTAAGGTTTTTGTTTTAGTAGAGGTTTTTGGGCGCTCGCAACTGCATAGGTGATATGAGCGACAAGGGGTGGATGTCAACAGAGAAGTCCAAGCTTCGACCATCAAGGCACCCCGGAAATAGAAGTTCACAAGTGTGACAAACATACAAAAGAAGTAGATGAAAATGACGATAGTAAAGAAGAGGACAGAAAAGGCAGCAGTTTCCCCTACGCGGGTCCAGCACAGTATGAGCATGACATTTATAAATCAGCCCATTTACAATTCTACTGTGCATAAGAACATGTTAATATCCTCCCTTTGGGAATGGCCTAAAGACATTTCAGTCAGTAGCACTGCCCTGGTGGGGGGGGGGAGATTTGTACCTAATGTGTACACACAGGGTGACTGCCAAACCGGCTTCTCCATTTTCCAGGGCCATGCTACACAACAACGCGCGCACACACACACACACACACCCACACACTCACGTAATGACTCGAGTAAACATATTCAGTGTGAGAGGTGTAAGAACTGTGAGAGGGCAAGAGGCAGTGTCACTGAAAATCTGCCAGTCTTGAACAGAAAGCTACAATATTGTTCTAATTTACTATCACCCAACAAATGAAACGCGAACACTTTATTTCAATAACACGGCTTACAAGGTATGGAGGATCCCGATTCCACACAAGGCCTGCACCAACACGCGCTTTGCAGAGGGCTCTAAATCTAATCAAAATTCTGAAATTTGCATACAGTTTTTGTCCTCTGGTGTTGCCTTCATCCGCTCCCCCCCTCCCCCGAATGTCTCTTTTAAAAAATCAATAATCCCTGCCCTACTCCGTAGTCCTATACTTCGCAATGCTCGACTTTTTAATGAACTTTGGCGACCCCAACAAATGCTGGTGCTCACCGATGCCGTACCTTGTAGTGCCTCGCGCGAAGGTTCACTGACCTGTCACGCTGGCGAACCCGACAATCTAAAAATCGGACAAAGCTTGTATTTTCTTTTCACCCCCCCCCCCCCCAACCCCCACAAGTGACAGAGTCCGAGTAATTAATAAATTTTGTTTGCACGGCGACACAGCGTTTATACTGTACAACACAAATGTTGCGTTATCAGTTTATCTTCGCCAAATTTTAGGGTGGTAACGAAAGCGAAAGTAGATCTCGATTTTCCCGATCGAGCCTCGGTGTCACATACACTTCCACCTGCCGCCATAGCCGGCTTTTCGCGTGAAACGTACTCTCGGACGGGGAAAAGGTAAACGAATAATTATAATAATATATCACAATCGCGACCTGCAAAACCGGAGGCTAGGGTTCACTGAAAAGTCTTGCTGGCTTCATCACTCAGTATGCAGGCTAATTTATGACCGTTTACCAAATTTTTACTACCTTCAAGGCAAATTTACTACCATTTACGAC
Source organism: Aplysia californica (assembly GCF_000002075.1). NCBI lineage: Eukaryota > Metazoa > Mollusca > Gastropoda > Aplysiida > Aplysiidae > Aplysia > Aplysia californica. Next base: position 482,849 of record NW_004797686.1, read on the forward strand.
CTTTACGACCAGGGCGCCGAATTTACGACTTTTTAACGATTTTGCTGGACACCCTGAATATGAGTGATTTTAAAAACAAAAATGAGGTCTAAAATTATACTCTCATATTATATATATGACATGCAGCCCTTCTCTTGCGATGCATTTCTTTGGATCGCTGTTCAATGTCATAAAATAAACATTGGAATACATATTGTTAATGGAGCTGTTTACCTGGGTTGTGCTCTTGATTTTTGCACTTAATATTTAAAGATATGACCAACTAGTATTTGATTTCACGAATGTTGAGCCCCTCTCCAGCATGTCAGAAATGCATCCTCTTCATGCACGCCTACAAACATGGGCCAATTTGGAAGAAGTCAAAGTCTTCACCCTGTATAACATGTCACATCGTGTTATAAGCTAATGTACATGGTAATAGACTTCCCAGGTGAACACACATGCAAATGTCAGAAGAATGTCATCTGTATTTTCAGTTGCGACCTCATCACAAACATACAAACACACACACAGTGGGTCTATTATGTTTCAGTGAGGGACCAACATTCAACAGAGATCAGTTTCCAAGAAGTTCAGGTTCCTTTGACAAATTTTTTCTAAAAAGGGGTAATAAATTGAAGGGGAGTAACAATCCTTTTAATTGATAAACACTGGTAATAATTTCAAACTATTAGATCGAGACCAAAGCGGCCAAAACACCAACAATCTGCAGACCATCTGTATTCAGCAAATTGTCATTTCCCATTGCAACACAAAATTACAATGCAACACACTTTACTGCAAACAATCAACAATTTCACCAACTCATTTGCTTCTTGTACTGTGAAACAGTCATACTTCATTTCTCATTTCATATAAACAACAAACATTTCAAAAAGGCAGGATAGATCACAACAACCTGAGTACTCCAACAACCACACCCATCAAAGTGAGAAGAGTAACCGGCACAGAAGACAGGCGGAAACCTGCATTACATCCATCAGATGAACAGCTGTACACACAAGCTCTGTACATTCTGTCGTGGTCTGGGAACCAAATATCTTGACACTGGTCTCCCAAGTCTTTGGAAGAACAGAATCGATGAGTCCCGACAACACCTAAGAATAAACAACACATTAGGATTAGATGTTGTACAAGGAATATAAATTTCAAAACCAAGATAATAAAATTGTACCATGTATGGTCTGTGGTCTGAACAGAGACACAAGTGAGACCTGCAGTGGTATCTCATCAGGAGAAAGGGCTTAGATGCTTCAATAAGTGATGCCTTTGACTTTAAAAGACTCCTCTACGAACATGGAAACATCAAGAGCCCTTATGTTACTTCCACTGTCATGCAACACAGACTCTAAACACAAGGACATCCATGCTTTGTGGTACTTGAAAGAACCAAAATATCACTTTTGAGACATTAAAAGAAAGATGGCCAAAAAGACAACAAACAAAAAACAAAAAAACAAAAAAAGAAACAACACGATGCAAATGAGTAGCAAAACATCAACTCTTGCTTGGCGATCAGTGCAGGTGCATTTTCTGGTGCACATTGACCTAATTAGTCTCATGCACCACCATCACAGTACACAACACGTGACCAAAACTGTATAAGGAAAGGACAGTGCACATTACTACAACTTAGAAAAAACATATTTAAGACAAAATTGAAAATACCCAAATATTACAATATTCTTCAATTTCCTTATGATCCTAGTGACACACATGTACACAATTCCTGAGTTTCTAATAAGAAATTTACTTAGAGCACTGAAAAACACATGTGTCAGAGATGGTAGTCTACAATTCCTGAGTTTCTAATAAGAAATCTACTTAGAGCACTGAAAAACACATGTGTCAGAGATGGTAGTCTACAATTCCTGAGTTTCTAATAAGAAATTTACTTAGAGCACTGAAAAACACATGTGTCAGAGATGGTAGTCTACAATTCCTGAAAACTAAGTTTTACTCGATGGAGACTGGAAGGTAAGCAATGCAAATTCACCTTCAAACTCAAACTACATGAACATGCGACTCTTACTGCAAAAGGGATTTTTTCTTAACTCATTTAAAAATAAGGAAGGAACACAACTGGATAATAGTGACAAAAAGAAGCTTCCCCTGGAATCTTTTCCATTGGTTCTTATGAATTTGTTACATCTTCAAGTTTGGACTATCAAGACAATTTGCCCCAATAATAAAATATAAAACAGCCATGAAAAACTGACCCAATGTAAAAAGATTGACACAAATCATCAACAGAGAACAATTCTTCTTACCTCCCCACATTCCAGTTACTTTTGCACAATACTTTGCATCCCACAGCTGGCAGAGGGTGTATTTGTCTTCATTGACAGAAAGGCTTTCATCCCATTTCTCCTGACAGTTGCTGTCCAAAGTTGAATCACACTGATAGCAGTACAAAGCAGCACCTGAAAATAAAAAGGTAATTTTCAGTAGACAAATATACAGTTGAGAAGAGATAACAAATAGATAGCTCAAACAATATGTCGAATCTCAGCCTGAATTGATATATTTTCTTTGTATTGGCAGCATGGTAATCTTGAACACCTGCATGGATGTGTTGAACAGCTCATCTCGAAAAGTCTGATCAAATTTTTCCTCAAATTCACCTTGCCTTACCCATACGATGGAAAACAACACACCCATCATCCCTGAGAATATCAGGTTACATGGGCCCATCAGACTTGCCCATATACAGCGTGATACACACACTGCTGGTATCAAGACACATTACTCAAATTACCTGTAGTGTACAGAAGCACAAGAACTTCATTAATCTAGTCATGTGAGGATGAGTACTGGGGTGGTGGGGTGTGATTAAAGAGACAATGTGGTGCCGCAATGGGCTGTATGGTGGGTTCATTATGTTTGTATACATTGTGAATGTCGCAGTTTGAACATCACTAGGAAGTGATTACATTAGAGAGTTGGTGAGACAATCTCTGATGAATATTGGTTAAATCGTCATGATCATGATATGGCGTAGTAAAAGCAAGTTTTTTTTTGGTCATAGGCTCATCAACCCGGAAACGGAAAGAGAAATTCCTTCCCTTGGAGGGTTTTGGTATGTCCAGGATAGTGAATGCTTTGCCAGCTCAACCCTAACTTGAAATACATCTCCCAAGTTTGGTTCCATCAGCTCTAATATTTACACCATGCTGCCACACAAGGGGGTTGGGGGTGGTTGCGGTCTGGGGGTATTTGTTACTCCACCTCTGTGAGCCCTGCATGAGTGCTCGTGAATCTCCTCCAGTAGTGCGCCAGCACAAAAACATTCAAGGGTAGCCAGTGGTCTGAAATTAATTTTTGACCACTGTCTGCTGCCCTGATCCTCAAATTGTTGTTGCATGCAGGTGAGGGGTGACATTGGTCAATTGTGCTACATTGATGGTTAAGAGCTTTGAGTGGAAACAAAGGAGATATTCAATTATTTTTGTTTTTCATTGTTGCATAACTGTTCCATGAAATGTAAACACTGGTGGCAATGGGCATACCATTATTAGAGAGGCTAGGATAGCATTGGGAGGGTTTAAGTTTTGTCCACAGCCTGCCCATTGGACAGGCGACCCTTGATCCCACCGCCTATGGGCTGGCCCTCTGGACACCCCCCCCCCCCCCCCAATCTCTAAACTCCTCAGTCCAAAACGGAAAATAGTCTAAGATGGAACTTTTTTGGTCTGGCTCCCTTGTGATTCTGCCCTGGACAGGTTCCACTGTGTATATATATATAGAAGGTATACAATACACTGACAATCACAACACTACAGTACTAGAACAGGAGATGAACAAGACTGAATGCAAAAATGTGAGTTTCATTCCTGTGAGGGGAAGTTGATTTATCAAGCATTTCTGGCTTACTAGATCATTGATCATAGTAGTTTGTTCATCATAAACTGATGATGACTTCCAATATCCAAGGAGGAAGAGAAGTCAAATAATCTTTCTAGATCAAACAATGGCATACATATACAGTATAACACGGATAGCTCGATTTTGCAGGGACCGGCCTCGATAGTTCAAGGGATCGAAGGGTATCTTACAAAGATAAAAAAGACGAAAAATCGGGACAGCAGGCACAATTCGACGGATGGGTGTTTTTGAGTCTTCTGTGTTTGACTTATCCGTGTTATACTTTATACAGCCCCATGACAGCCACTGGTTGGGTCAAAGAATCCAGTTTTGTAAATTGATCTAAAACATGTTGATCGACATGTAAAGCATTTACATGAATAAAACAATAAAATGAACTCGTACAAAATATTCTTTTAAAATTCCAATTAGTCTATAACATTTTTTTTTCATGACCTTTTCATGACCAGACGATGGCTGAACCTACTGAAAGTTGAAGACAAATTCCCCTGCTGGGATAAATTTTTTTAAGCTGTTCATAGATATTTTGAATCTACCAATCAGCCGTTTGTGAAGATTGGGAATAAAACAGTGCCTTAATTCGATTCAATTCTATCTAGAGGCCCTATTGATAGACAACAGGAGCGAGCAGAAATTGAAGGGACAGTCAAGTACAGTGGAGAGAATAGAGTAGGAGAGCAATGTTAGAACAGATAAAATGAATGCCAGAACTGAGAATATTTTAGAAGTAGAGCCTTGTTTTTAAATATCAAACCACCGCTCTGTTTACCAGAGAGTCAGCCCAAAGGAAGTGGCCTCACAGTACTTGGCGGACCAAGAAAAAGAAAACATGCCCTGAAGAAACCCACATCGATCTCAACATAAGAAAAAATGTAGACTACAGAAAATGTTAACAAGAAAGATGTTGTTTGCAATTAGTGCAAGAAAAGAGACTAGAAAAAAAAACTCCGTTGGTGAAACCCAATAGGGTGTGAGAAATGTGATAGGTGTTGTCACCAGTTGTGTTGTGCATTCACATGATGGAGACTTTTAATGTTGTGTGTGTATAGGTTCTGTATGGAGGACCTAATTTGATCCAATATTGAGTAGAAGCAGATTCAAAGACTTCAATTTGAATACCCTGAGAAGCTTTATGTATGGTAATTTAAAAATCATTTTGTTCCTGAGTGCATTCACATTCAAATTATAAATAGAACAACACCAGTATATCAAGATCTTTTGTTTACTAAGAACACATTGAAGATTATCTATGAGCAGTTAGAACGTTATGAATCTCCTGATAGCTATAAAAATGCATGGTGCTACGATTGGCAGATTGATGCTAAATTGGTCATCATAAAGATGTTTTCTTTTATTTCTTAAAGTATGTTTTATTACAAAGTTTTTCTTAAACTTGAACATTAATAAATCAATTACATATGTACATTGATTTAACTACACTTAAACTAGTAAAGCAACATATGGATATTTACTAGAAATATGTTTCATGTCTTTTTTATTTTTATGGATTGCTCTCTGGATAGGAGTATTTACTGTAGATTAGCTGTAGGCTCTGGCTGTTTTGGATCGATCTATGGTGACCAAACCATTTCATTCCTTTGTTTTGTCTGTGAGAGTGAGAGATGCAGGATTCTGTCCTGTTTACTAATTTGTCTGCTTACATTCCTCGTACCCCTGTCTCTTCTTGTGACGCTAATGGTTTTCGTTAAACATCCCATCTTGCATATCTTGACCCACGAAAACGATATTTGTTTATTGATCGCATTCTATTTCTTTCTTGCATCTGCCTCTGGTTTGAAGACGGCATTGCACCCCGTTTAAAAAAAAATCAGAAACATACAAATAAAAACAAACCAACACCATTTCTTTGTCTTTAAGATAAAAAGGCCGTTTCCCGCACGGTGCAGGCCCACAGACTGTACATTATTTATCCCCCTGGCAGGCCAATACATTCTAAAAATACATGTGACTTCTCAACTCTTTGGGGAGCATACAATACCACTGCCAGTTAGGCGCTGAACCCTAGCATTCTGACAATACCTTTCACTGCATATATATGTATAGCCATGTACTCATTTCACACCTGAGTCGAGTGAGGCAAGCAGGGTAGTGCCTAACCTAGGACAATATTAATTCTATAATTTATAGTAACACACAATGATAGTAGGCTCTCCAAAGGCCATAGAGGTAAGGAATTAATACGTTGTAGATCTACTGAACAATGGGCTAATTACCGACCGTTTAGTGCGCGCTGAGATATTTTTAGGTACAGCGACACTGTGGACACGAAATAGGCCCTACCGAGTTGCACGGTCTTGTTATTGTATCCAAGCGTCTTTTGACTTACTTGCTAAAACTCATTTTATTATTAAATACGACTATGAGAGATGAACTAGACTACTTTTGTGCAAACAATGTCAGAAACAACTGTTAGATCTAGATAGCTGCCCAATATAATTGATCAGAATATAAGACAACATCATAAAAATGGAATCAAATCCTAGGAGGTGTAGTTAAAACTGAGAAAGCTTTTACAATTCATGCAGTGGAGTGATAAAAGTAGATTATTAAAAACAATGGCTACTAGTACTGGCGTTTCAAACAGCACGGGGCTAATCATAACATGGCGTTTTGATTAGCACAGGAGCTATTCAGAATGCAGCGTTTCAAATTACGCCGGCCTAAAGTTAAAATATCAAACGATCAGGATCCAATTCTTTTCCTACATGCCTTCTTTTCACTGATCAAACTGTGGAGATTTATTTTTGATCTTAGTAGATTTAGTGAAGCAAGAACAACTGTGTCATGACGTGGTGAAATCAGGCGCTCGTCAATTTTTGTGCATGATGACATGATGTGGGGTTATTGGCATCATCTTAACTCTCTCTCCTTCTCTCACACAACAAACACACTCTCTCTGTCTCTCTCTCCAGGTGCGATTGTCTATCTATCCGTCTGTCTGTCTATCTATTCATCTATCTATCTCTACCTCTATATATATCTCTCTCTCTTTCTTTCTCTCTATCTGTCAGTCTCTCTTTCTCTCACATATTATTCTTCTTTAACTCCCGCTTGCTTGACTCTGTCAGGGCCAACCCTGGCTGAGAGTGGTAAAGCATCTCAGCGGAAAGAACGAATAATACTTGATAAAAATTCTTGCTTACTCTGGAATCGAACACAGGTGTTGTACGTGAGACAGCGAAGTGCCTAACAGCTACACCACAGACACAGGTTGTTTGTTGTACGAAATATGTGTGTATGAGTGTATATATATATATATATATATATTTGTGTGAGTGCGTATATGTGTGTACGGGTTTAGTTACGTGTTTAAACTCTCTGAATATTGCAAAACCAAGATTTTTTTTTAATCGTTGATTTGCTTTTAAACACGCTTAAGATTCTATGATTACAAGTATTATTGTGTTCCTATTTCCCATTCACCACAACAGGAAAGCAAGAGAGAAAATTAATAAGAAATAAAAAAAAGAAATTAGATGTCTCTCCCTCGTATTATTCTGATCCTTCTTTCACGGTACCCTCTTTTTATTCAGATCAGTGGAAGAATTTGCAGTCAGATGATCGAGTGCACCCACTCCTTTCTTGCTTTTTTCTGTCGAGTCTCCTCATCGACCAGAACAAATAATGCCAATCATTTCCTATCCATGGGCAACTGAAACTGATAGGAAAATATAATGCCACACAACGTTGCAATAAAATTGCAACGCCCGCTCCGCTCTGCTTGCAGTGTGGCCACCTAATGTTAACACCTAAAACAGCTCCGCTCTGCTGTGCCCACTCTGCTTGCAGAGTGGCCAGGCTTTAGGTCATGTATGAGCACATGGGACACACCAAACATTATCAGTTGGTAGGAGATTTGGAATTTTCCAGGGTGGCAAGTTACGTAGACAATTATCATAAATAGAAAATAATGAAAGGTAAACTTACTAGATCTAGATCTAGGCTTCGTCATTGTATCTCAAAATCTGCGCTGAAAAATAATTCATTGGTAATAAACCGGCGGCGCGGCGTGGCAGAATAGCTTCCGATCTATTGACCGGCGTGGCACCGGAGAATAGCCACTTGCTTTTTTTTTAAGCAAAAGAGTTCTGTTGTCACTGGGAATAGTAGTTTCTGTACCTATCCCCAGTGCAGTGTCACTGGGAATAGTCATTTCGTTCTATTATTGTGTTTGTTGGGGTGATCGCTGATTATGGAAGTCCCTAGATCTAAATCTAGAATCTAGATCTAGATTAGATCTAGATTAGATCTAATTCCCAGAAAATAACCAACAAGAACAGATCTTGATATTTATCTAGAATCTTGATCTACTAATGCTTTCATAGAATAGAAATGTTGGAAAATCTAAATCTAGATCTAGATCTAGATCTAGATCTAGATCTATGTCTGAGACTAAGCCGATAGTATGGGCCGGGGTACACACTTCCGTGTTGATGGAATCGGTCACAGAAGAAGAACAGTTATCACAAAACTCAAACATTCAGTCGTGATCTTGACTCTTACAGGAACTTACCTGGACGAAACAGAAAAGAAGCTACGAATGCCGCAGCACAAAATTGCAAGGAAAATTTCATATCTGATCTTTGTGTCAAATGTCGATAGCCCAAATGTCTCCAACCCAACAAACTTTGAAAGCTTCGCAGGTAAGTTAATAAGTAGGCTAAAGTAAGGGCCTACAACTCGCGTGTGTGTGTGTACGGTGTAACACAAAATCAAAACACCTAGCATTTGCACCTGCGAGAACAGCGCCGCCTATAATATTGTCAAGGGAGACAAAACGAGCAAAGATAAAATGCTGATGGATGTTGACTGCAGAGTGATGTCCCTTGCCACCGAATTTCAGTTGCCGAGAAGACGCAGAAACTTTTATTTTTTTTTATATTGAGCATTTGTGTTTTCTTTGTGTTGATCTGAAATAGTCAGATAATCTCAATAAATTACTTTTTTATATGAGATACTAGACACAAACAGGCTGCTTTTAGGCCATGTTTGCATTTTTTCTGAACTTTAGAGAAGACTTTTTTTCTGTAGGCCTACGAGTGAGATGACAGCCTGGCAAAATCTGGGATCTGTGCTTGTAAACAACTTAAAGTTTTGCTTTCTGTCTCACACGTGGGGCAAGGGAGTATGCTACATTGTGCCGGTCAATTAAAGTATTACCTTTTCCGTTTGCCTTGTATGTTGTGTATTTTTCTATATTCAACAAGTCTTGTGTGTACTCATGGAATCTGATATAAACAAAGGCCACAGGGCTCGCCATTCTGGACCCAAGGCAGAAAAGAAGAAGGCGAAGAAGGACCACAAGCAAGAGCTCAATGCAAAGCAAAGGAATCCAAGGGCTTTTGCCATCCAGTCTGTAAATAAAGCTGCAAAAGCTTTTCAGAGGTGAGGCTCATAGAAATACTCGTTTTATGAAATTAGCGATTGTATCATCGGCCTAATTACTTCTAGATTAGATTTAGATTCTAGAGTCAGAGTCTAGACTTTTGTTTGGTTTGTTGGGTGGAGAGGGCGAGCCTTTTTTTTTGGCTATTCTCTCCCTGTGTGCCTTCACCGTGAATACATACCAGTGTAAACAGACGTTCCAGTGCTCTTGTGTTGAAATGAAAACGTCCAATTTGTATGCAGGAAGGGAGAGAGAGAGTGGGGGGGGGGGGGGCA
>NW_004797686.1:492515-522658 GCF_000002075.1 Aplysia californica
GGGGGGGGGGGGGGGGGCACTTTTTCGGTAGTTCCCACCCCATTTGCCAGCATGACATCACTTCCGACTTCCTGTGACTCGTGACTCCGGCTTCCTGTCCTGCCTCACTCGTGACTCGCCTCAGGCTGGGTAGAGACCAGGATCTAGGCCTGGGCAGAAACCGAATAAATTATTCGAATAACCGAATATGAGCCCAAAACTAGGTCTCCGGTTCATTTTCCCCCAAAACTAGGTACCTGTTTCTAAACTAGGTACCTAGATCTAGTTTCTGATTCGTTTTTTCGCTAGTAATTCGCTTTGAGAAGTTGAAGAGTGACGTGCCCTTGGCGTTGCACGGAGGATGTGGGACGGAGAAAAAAGGAAGGGGTTGGCGGGGAGAGGGGGGACTTCAAAGGGGCCGAAAGACTTGTCGTTCTGAGCCGCGATCTCTGACTACGTCACACGCAACTCTACACGCAACAGAGTTGCGGAGTGACTATCATAACTGATATTAACCCCTTGTAACTCAGTAGCCTGCAATAACTTCAATTTATCTTGTCTAACAAAAGTTTCTTTATTACCAACTTAAGCCCCCCCCCCCTCTTTCCAATCACACACACACAAACAGACACACCTCCCCCCCCCCCCTAAAAAAAGCACTTCATCAAAGCCATTTTAACATTCCATTGTTTTTTTGTTTTTTCATTGTTCAATGTTATTGTTGACCTGAGAACCGCGTTTGTCAAAAAGCCTTTGTCGTCAAGTTTTAAGTATGTTTGGAAATGAAATTAATATAATATGGCAAAGAAACAGCTCCCAAACTTCGTGTTTCACATTCAAATTTTTAGTAGGCCAAACAAAAGTTTCCGATAAAGTCGGAGGTAAAGGTAAAAATCATTAGAACAAATGAATAATTCCTACTTTGACCAACAGATGTGTGAAAGGCAGTTTTGTTAGTCAGAAACTCATGTTTTATCTGTGGTGAGAAGGAGAAGTATGCCAAAACGGTTATGACGTCAAAAGGAATAAGAAGCGAGTTCAATTTTATTCGTTTTCAAACCGAGTCAGCTGATGAATCGTTTTCAAACCGAGTCAGCTAATGAATCGTTTTCAAACCAAGTCAGCTAATGAATCGCTTTGAAACCGAGTCAGCTAATGAATCGGTTTCAAACCGAGTCAGCTAATGAGTCGTTTTGGAATGGAGTTAGTTCACTCGGTGCTGAGGGGGACGACGTATCATGACTACCCTTTGACAGTCCGCAATTACACGATGTACAACGAACAGCAGTGCCAAATTCAGTTTTATGCTCAAGTGAATATTTTCCAGAAGTGATTTGTTCCCCTCTTGATCTTAATAGATCACGTTTGCCACTTCTAGACTACAGCAAAATGACTGCAAGAACTAGATTCTATTTCCTGGAATCAGATGTTATATTAAATAGCATTGATAGTAGATCTAGTTTTCTTTGGAAAGGAGTTTATCAGTTGGTTGGACCAGAAACATGATACCACCGCATATTAAAACAAAGAAAGAAAATCCGTTTTAAAAAGGAGGTTGCTAAATTGATAATAGAGTAAGGTCAGTCAGTGAACACGTGGGGGGAAATTCAACAATAACCAGCCCCCACCCCCGCGCGCAAAACAATTAATTTAACCGGTTATTCGGATTTTTAGAGAACCAGGTACCTAGTTATTCGGTTTTTTGAAAAACGAATAATGCCCAGGCTTACCGGGATCACTTCTGGCAAAATGGCGTTAAATTGTGCAGGAGCCGAGTTTTTATTTTATGATGAATTTGAGGCCGGCCTGAAAAGTTATAGCGCTTCTAATAAATGTTTATTTGTCAAGAGGTCATCAGAAGCAAATAAAGATGGCTCGTTAGCGTGTGTCGGGGTCCGATGGGCGGCCTGCACACGTGTGTGCATGTCGGGGAGGGGGGGCACTATCGGTCTGGGTGTTGAACGTCGCATACGCGTCAGTCCCCCCCCGCAACTGATCATTAGTACAATAATAAGGCTAGTCTTGACGTAGATCTACGTATGAATTGTGCGCTGGTCTATGGAATCAAAAGTTGCCGTATGCTCAGTTCTACACAGCAACACAACTTTTTCTTGGTAAACAATCAAGATGACACAGGCTTGTGTATTTGAACGAATCAGTCTTTTTTTTTTTTTACACAGCTCATAATATGCAGGTGCCAGGTGGTCTGCTAATCTTCAATTTTACCTTTTTCTACAACAAAGAAAGTGGGAAACATGGGGGGTGGGGGGGGGGTATCAATGAGGCGGCGGGCATTGGATCGGCAGAAAAGGTGTGGGGGAAACTAAAAAATGGCGGAAAATTGGAAGCACTGAACGATAGATCTATAGAACGAATACACTTCCTTTTTTTCTGGACCCGGGTCTGAATAACATTTTTCCATATTCGGACTCGAGTCCGAATAATGACGGCCTATATTTTATCTATGGTAATTGTCTAACAACTTTATTTATTTATTTCCATCGTCCATTTGCTTATTCAAAATAATGATTCTGTTTTTTTAAACGAACAAAATTGATTTTGTGTCTAAAATCCTGTCTAGTCATATAGTATAGCTTGCTGTTTAACATATTTCTTGTTGTTGTAATTTTAGATCAATCTAACTGATATGATATGTTGCGACTTCAGGTGTTTTCTTGTCGTATCTCCATTTTTGTAAACAGTGAAAATGTGACTCCTTCTTATGCTCACTCTTTGTTATGAACTTGCGTCAATAGTTGTGAACATGTTTCTCCTTGCGCCCAACATAATTCTAAATTGGAGGAATTGGGGCAGTTTGTGTCTGAAAACCTATCGTCTGTATCAATGGAAGTGGTAAAGTTGTGGGAATTTTTTTCCAAGACAAACAGATGAGAGATCTGCGCCGACAAATTATTAGTAATAGACAGGCGATGCGATGCCGGAGAATAGCTTCTGATCTATTGACCGGCGCGACGCCGGAGAATAGCCACTTACTTAATGTTTTGCAGTTGTTAGGTTTGATATCTTAGCTTGCCGCGAATCAAACGTATAGATCTAGATGTGGGTCAGGCTCAAATAAGGGGGGTGGGAACTGCCGAAAAAGCACCGAGAGGGGGGGGGGGAGAAAAAAATAGAGATCTCTAGATCTATGGGGAGAGAGAGGAGTTCCCTAGATCATTAGTCTACTTCCGTGCAAAACAATATCATTCAATATGGTGACCGGTGTAAATCTAGATCTTGTTCAGCTCGATTCGAAAAGTGAAATTTTATAGCTGGGGCATCTTTGTAGAGGACCAAAATTAGTTTACTTTTGTTCTATAACATCATTTTTCTCTTTGTTTTTGTCAATTTGATCATCCACACCAATAGACAGTATTCTGAAATTAGGAAAAACAGTTCTTGTTTCACACTGGATGGGAATAGCCAACGATGGCAGCCCCAATCACACCAAACAATAACACCTGTCTTAGACGACCACCTTTGTGACTATTACGTTTTGGCCCCTGGCATTGTGGGCTAGCCGTAATAATCCAATCACCTGTCGTTGTTGTTAGGTAGTCCCTCCAACCGATCATGTTGCGTTGGCCCCTCCCACTGTTGACCTTTTGGTAACAAATTTTCAGCTGCTGGTGAGGTAAGCCTGTGGTCCCTCAGAACCCATAACCCCCGCCAAGAACTCATACACAAATCGTAAGTGAGATGAGTGGTCACTGTTTACCCAGTCTGTAACAAAGTAACAATAGACGTCAACATGAACTTGTGACAGAAGCGTCACTTGTGCTCCGATTGGTGGCGGCCCATATAGTTGTTTTACCAATGCACTCAGTCCTCCTTATCGGACACATTTCGTTTTATTGTCACCCTTGCACCAAAGCAACAATAAAAAAAACCCCCCAAAAAACAACAATAACTATAACAACAACAACAACAATAGGGCTACCTTCGGTTGGAACCTCAGAAAGAAATGGTTTGTTTTCTTCATCTTGATCAGTCCTGCCTTAGATGGCCACTTTTCTCCTTGACAATGAGTGGCCATCTGACACAGGTTCGACTGTACTGAAAAAGGATAAATAAGGACCTCAGACACTGACTTTTTTTCAGTCTTAATGCCCTTTCCCCTTACCTTAGAGTATTTACACAAACTTTAACAGGGGTCGGATGAATGTAGAAAAGATAAGTGGAGGGTTATTAGCCTTTATTTATGTATTTAAGTAGTAAATTGGAGAAGTTTCACAATTTATACCGGGTATTTTAAAGTATCCGTATTGTAAATGTAAATGATATTGGGAAGTCATTTTTAGACCACTTACATTCATTTAATTTAAATTATTAAGAAAAGTAAGCTACTTACTTCAAAACTTCATTTACTGTTATGTAAAGGGCTAAGCGCATAGAGCATTGCATAAGTGGATATGCGCTATATAAATGCAATCCATTTATTTATTATGAAGCCCAAAACCACCGTAGTCCATTCCTGTCTTGACTTTAGTAAAAATGACTTTTTCTTCTTCATTATGCCTCTGTCAAAAAAGTTACAGTTCAGTCATCAAAAATAATCGGACGTGGATTATTATTGTCAGTTGTGGCTAGAAATCGACGCTAGTGCATTGTATGAATTTATAGCACTGCAAGAATGGAAATGGCCCAGTTTGTGCTTTTCTTCCTGTTAGTATTGAACTTTTGTTGGGTGGCAATATTTTATAAATGTCTGTCAGTGTTTTACTAATGTGAGGATGGTAAGTTGGGTTTTTAGTTACTGTTTCTACCACTACACATGTAGTTATTAGACCCCTCCCCCACCATGCTTGTGAAATAAAATTACAAATCTGTGAAACTGGTACCATTGTTATTGTACATTTTAAGCTCCTTATTTGTCAATTTCAGTACACAGGCTATCAAGCTGTAATTAAATCATGAACTGCTTTTAAAAGTAAAACCCTATGTGTGTTTCTGTTATTTTTCTTTTCATCATAATACTTTAAGTAAAATGTGCCCTTTCCTGTGCATATGGCCTCTATTCTCAATCTGGCTTGGCACACCTGGCAACATAATGATAAGTCATTAGTCTTTGCCTGGACAGAATGTTAAATGATTGATGTCTTGTTTGTAGGACTGCTGATATCAAGACCAAGAAGCAACACATCCCGAAAGTTGACAGAACACCCACAGAGCCACCGCCTATAGTGGTTGCTATCATTGGTCCTCCGAAAGTCGGAAAGTCTACTCTGTTGAAATGCCTCATAAAGAATTACACAAAGCAAAAGCTGACAGATATTCAAGGTCCAGTCACAGTGGTAGCCGGTAAGTTGTACTTTCTTATCAGTGATGAATTTATGCTAGAAAAATATTACCCTGTTAATTTAAAAGAAGTAGGGTCTGCACATAGACCATTAAATAATACTTTAAAAATCTGCTCAGCCTATACGGTGTGAATTAGAGTGTTTCTGCGGGTTACTTCCTTTCATAATGCATCTTTTTAAAAAAAATATCTTTAATGTCTTTTATAGTCAAAGTCACTTGTCTCATTTTTATTTGTCTTGTTGGAAATACTTTTGCATTGACAAACAATTAAGAATCAAATCATGATTGTGTGTGTACTTTTGATGCAAATAAAACAGTTATTAGTAGATTCGGAGAAGCTAAAAAAAAGGGGGTTTATGTGTGATGTATTACAGTTTCTTAAATTAAATGTCAAAAGTCTGGAAAGCTAGCAACATCTCACTGCACACCAAGATTCGACTCTTTAATTCCAATGTCAATTCTGTGCTTCCCTACGGCTGCAAAACCTGGAAGACAACAAAGACAGTGCTGAATAAAGTCCAGACTTTCATCAAGATGTATGAGGGGTATCCTAAGAATTAAGTGGCAGGATAGAATAAGAAATGAAGAGGACAGGACAAAAGGATATAGAAGTAGAAATAGGATTTTAAGAAAGTGGCGTTGGATGGGACACACCTTCAGAAAGCCCAGCGGAAACATCACATGACAGTCACTGCAGTGGAACCCTCGGGGAGCACGAGGCAGGGGTTGGCCACGGGAAACATGGAGATGTGTGGAAAGGGACATGAGATAGATGAAGCTCACTTGGAACGAGCTAGAAAGGATGGCCCAGGACAGAGATAATGGACGGAGCTTGTATGTGGCCTATACCCTGCCAGGGGTGAAAGGCACTTATGATGATGATAATAGCATGTTCTTTTGTTAATCCCATCTTTAAACCATAGCAGGAACTTTTTAAAGGTAGGTGTTTTCTAAAGTCTTTATTTTGTGACATTGTAACAGATTTTCCAAGCACGCAGATTATAAACTATTTTTTGTTGTTGTTTTCAGGTAAGAATCGGCGTATAACTTTCATTGAGTGCAATAATGACATCAACTGCATGATCGATGTGGGGAAAATTGCAGACTTGGTAAGAAACTTTTTGGAATAAATCTATGAATGTATAGCTGTGTGACTTCTTTATTACTGTTAGATGTTTAAAGTTTTTTATGTTTGGGAGGGTTTGTTTGTTGTTGGTGTTGGGGTTTTTTTTTGGTCTTTCTAGTTGTGTCTATTTCACTTTTTAATTTATTTTACGAGAATATTGTTGTCTTGTATTTCACAGCACTCTCATTTACATAGTACAACAAAACTTGTATACATTTTTTTCATTTCCTTGTTGTTCATGTCTATTTTGTCTGACCACCAATTTCAGGGACGTACACAGTGGCATGTTACTTTCGGAAACAATACGTGTTAAAAAAATAATCTCTTTAATTTTAGACATGGTGTGTTGTATTGAAGTAGTGTTAAAGCCATTTGACTTGACTGAGTTTTGAAATCTGTTCATGCAGAACAACCAAGTATTACTGACATAATGAATAATGTGCATATTGTTGTTGTTTTTTTAGGCCCTCTTAATGGTGGATGCCAAGCAAGGATTTGAGATGGAAGTGTTTGAATTTTTCAACATCTGCCAGGCAACTGGGTTTCCAAGGTGTATGGGAGTTCTAAATCATTTAGATCTTTTCAAAGACAGCAAGGGGATGAGGAAGAGAAAAAAGCAGTTGAAAAACAGATTTGAGGTGGAGCTGTACAAGGTATGTTCTTTGCAAACACAATTTGTATCTTAATGACGATTTTCTAATGGGATGTTTTGTTTGAATGTATAGCTTGAAAAAATAATTTTTTTTACATTATAATGAATCAGCTTGTTTTAGAGAAGTGTGATTGATTGTAGTAGAATAGAACAACTAGTTTTCAAACAGATTTCGATGTTGAAGGTGTCATTGCTCATTTGAAATGTTCCCATTTCAATAAAATGGTATTGTTTGCTCACCCTATTAAGTTACCTTAAAAGTATAAGAACCTGAAAATAAAAGATGTACAGTACATTCTTACTGTAAAACTTCAGTATAACATACTCCCTTTTGACCCAAGATTTTGCCCCCCCCCCCCCCCCGAAATGATGGTTGTCGAGACACGATGGAATCAGGTGCTCATCGATTAAAATTTTTGGACATGTGGAGTAAGTTATTGGTACAATTTCTAAAACTTTTTCATTTGCCTTGCTTTTGATGAAAATAATAGTCATCTTTCTTAAATAGAAGTCGAGGTACCTCCCATTGAAGAAGGTGGTGGTTGCCTGGTGTCAGGCAAAATGAATGAGAAAATGGCCGCCAAAGTCTGACCCAGGTAGGAGTGGGCACCTGGCTATCGATGGTGTTTCAGCATTTAATTGGCTGCTTGCACCGTATGCTTTATAGGAAGCTGAAGATGTTTCTGGGTGTTTTAGTGTTTGCTAGCTGTAAAGCAAATAGAGCATGCTGTAGACCATGGATATGCACTATACCAATGTTTTTATTATTATTAACAAATGGTCTGGATAAGTTTGCATGTCTTTAGTTTAGTATATCGTCGCTCTCTCCTTTCTTTCAGGGTGCACGTCTGTTCTATTTGTCTATGTTGGTGAATGGAGAATACCTTCAGAATGAAGTCCACAACTTGTGTAGATTCATATCTGTGATGAAGATGATTCCTCTTACGTGGCGGGCTACTCATCCTTATGTTGTTGCTGACAGGTACATTGATAATTTTTTGCTTTTTGTCTTTGGGCACAAGAAAATTACATTACAATGAAAAAGAATTCTTGAAAAAATATATGTGGACCCTTCAAATCTTAGGGATCTTATTACGCACAGTTCTGAAGGTCAGGGTAAAAAAAAAATTATTTGATTGCATTTAAAACAGATTGAGTTTCTGAATTTAAAAGATACGCAAATAAATGTGTTTAATCCCCTTCCGTGCAGCTTATTTTCAGGGTTATGCATTTGTTGGAAATTTTTGATGATATCAACAGGCAGGAGGAAGGTAAGGTTTTGTTAAGTAATTTTTTGTGTGTGTTTGATCATTTTTCTATTTTAGTGTTGTACTTACTTTTTAAAAATTGATGTGACTCTGTGTGAAGCTAAAATTAGCCTATTTTCATTTGGTTTCAGAATGGAGGATATCACAAACCCTGAGCACATAAGGAAGAACCCAAAGTGTGACCGCACTGTCAGTTTGTATGGATTTGTCAGAGGGACACACATGAAGTCAAAGTCAATGGTACATATAGCAGGTGAGGGTAAACGATTGGCGGTTAGTACTCGACATGTCCCAACTGGGCTTGTTCACTTAGTTTGTTTTTGTGTTAGACTTGTGTATGTGTACATAGTTTTTTTTCCTCACCGGAGTTTGGACTCGTCATACTGCTTTCCCTGAGACATCACAATGCTATTTTTAGGGGTCATGGTGAACTTCAAGTGCTGAGTGAATTGTCATGTTTTTGTTGATCATTTGATTCACTTCATATTTGAGGTGCCAAAGGAAATTTAGGTGTAGCACCTTTATCATAAACGCTGATGGACTTGAGTTCCAACATTTCATTTTTGACACACTTGACTACTTTTTTTTTGTTTCAGGTTGTGGAGACTACTATATTAGGAATATGACTTTCTTGCCTGATCCATGTCCAACACCTACCATGGAGAAGAGGCGGTCCCTGAATGTGAAAGAGCGTGTGGTCTATGCCCCCATGTCTGGAGTTGGAGGAATCGTCTATGACAAAGATGCTGTGTACATTGATGTCCACGCTAAACAAGTGGCAGAAGAGGTTTGTGGTTCATGTGTCTGTAGATTTTGCTGCTCTCACTCTTTGACTGAGTTGATGGGGAAGCCTTTTAAATCATAAATACCAGTAGCTTCTTAAGAATTATTCTTGAAACATGATAGGATAATTTTCTCCTGAAATAATGCTCTTTATTCTGATGCCGTTGGGAGGGGGGTGGGTTATAATAAAATAAAATGTCTGTTTGCAGAAAATGTTTTATTGTTTTGTAATGATACTATTTAAATAGTAATTTTATGGGGAGGGGTGAGGGTGTCACCATTTATGTGGAGCGTGAGCTGATCTATGTGTTAAAAGGATTGAGCAGTTTTTATGCTGATGTGAATTACAAATTAATGCATAGAACTATTTCAAAGGATTGGGGCAGTCGGTTTTCTTTTGCTTTCATAATTATCCAGTATACAGTGATAGATCCTTGTTATAGCAGATCTGGGATCCTTTTTATCGTTGTATGTTTTTTATATTAAAATATTTAGATGATATTGTTCATCCGAATGGTAGACTTTGATGTTTTCAGTAATTTATACCTATTTTTAAAAAAAATTTCCGTCCTGATGATAGCATGGATGCATTCTTTGATTTATTTGTTCCTTTATTTTAAACATGTCGTTTTTTACTTCAGGAAAAGCCCACAGGTCTTGTTGCTGCCCTCATGGGAAGTGTCAAACCTGTTGACGAGAAGGTGAAGGAAAGTCAGATCTCTATTTTCAAAGGTGGTCCTGCGATATCTGGTGAAGAATTCTCCCGAGTCAGGTTAGTTTGGACTAAAATGAACTTTTTCTTTGTGGCGTTAATGTACAAACAAGATAGCTGGAAATTCTTGTTTTAAGAATGTATCGATAGATTTTTTAATGTGAATTATTTCGTGCTTTTTTGAGAGAATTTCTTTTGCTTTACACATAAACTGTATGCCATTCCACAAAATGTTTGCATATATACGTGTGTGACATAACTGTACTACTTGTGGCTTGTGATATGAGAGTAATCAATCCTTACTCTGAAGTGAAGGCCAGACCGATTTTGGCAAATAGGTTGTTTTTTGTGTGTGTATTTCATTTTCTAGGAAAAATATGATTCTTCATCGATTGGGTCAGCATGTGGTGATATTTCTCTTATGTCCCTGTTCACTTCTTGTCTTGTCTGTCACAGCGTTTGTGAGTGTCGCTCAATGTGTTGTGTAGCTGTGCTTTGCCTGTTCAGCAATGTATTATTATTAGTCTCTGTCTGCCACTCAAATGATAAAACAATGTTTATAGTATGACTTATTCGCTTTGATTTACAACACAACAGCAGTTTGAGGTCTCCATAAGGCCTTTCTTGCTATGGCCATATATACATGTTGTGACGTTTTTTGCAGACACAATTCGGGAAGTGATGAAGAATCTGATGATGATGAAATGGAGGACGATGCTGATTCTGGAATGGAAGCAGAGGACCAAGAAGAGGGAGATGATGATGAAGGCATGGAAGAGGAAGATAGTGATGAAGAGGTTTGTTGTTGTTACATATTAAATTTATAGATTGATGAAAACGTTTTCATGTCATCAAATCTGTAGGCCATGACAAATAAAAGGGATCTCAAGATTTGAGATACACATATGACATTTCTGGCAGCCATCTTGGCATTTGTTGAGACTTATCATTTAAGCACATTCTGGGCTGGGATTTACAAGTTTATCCTAAGGAAAATTGTGGAGAGTTCAAGGAGGGCTTGGGCAGGTGGAAAAGGCCCAAAGTAAGACTTACGGATGCCACAGTCAGTATGTTATATAATTCTACTGGGACTCTAGAGTCTAGATTCTTTTTCCCTTTTGGGAGAAGTTTGATGAAAAAACTCCTATTTTTTGGTCATGGGGTGGTTGGCGGGTCTTTGTCAGTGTCAAGTTATCCCTCCTTCCCTCCGATCACCTAAACAAAAATAAGCTCCTCGTGTTTATCTATTATACTTTGAAGGGCATATCAGGGTAAATTAATTTTGCAGTTATTGAATTTGTGCATGTTTTAAATTGTTTCTGCTGTGCAGAGCGAGAGCCCCAGTAAAAAGAAAAGGCGCACAATTCGAATGGATGAGGAAACTGATGACTTGGATCAGCTGGAAGAAAATAGTGATGAGGAAGAAGGTGACGATGAAAGTGGTAAGTATTTTACTCAGAAATTTATTCTTCAGATTGTTTGCTCATCCGCTAAAACAAATTGTAAGCAGTAGATATTAGTATATGTTTGTGTGTTGTTTATAAAGTAATTTTATATTTTTGAATAGATCTTTGTTCTTGAGAATTGGGATTTGCTTTGGTTAGGATTTTTAAAAAGGTTATAATACTTGACGTACACAAGTTCTTCTCATTTAAGTTTTGAAAATTTACAATTTCTCTGCCTATGCAATTGGGTCATTTGAGTCCCGTCGGCATCTGTAGTGTAATGGTTAGCAGCAAAGATATATAATCTTCTGTAGTTTCAGGGGCAGCAGAAAGTTTCTCTGGTTTTCTTTAGTCTTTTCACTCATTTTCTCTTCGGTCCTCTTCTTCATATGTCTGCTCTTTCTATATCAAAAGTCGTAGACAGGCAGGGTGGAAGCTGCCCTTCAATCTACATTGTCTCCTTGCAATCTCCATCTCAAATGTCAAGATAGTTTTGTTTACTTTTCTGAGAGGGGTACACTTCAATTGTCTATGAGATAGATATAAGCAGACCTGCCACTCATCCCGATTTAGTTGGGATATCCCAATTTTTTTTCTCCAAAACTCAAGCATCTCGATTTTCCCGATTTCGATCGCGTTTATCCCGATTTTTTGTTCCAGTCTACTGTTGCGCCGGATTTTTCTAAAAACTTACTCTGCCTTTTTCTCTATCGCGGGAAGCACCCATTGAGCTTTTTGTCAGTAGGAACTCGGAGCATTTTTTTCCAAAATATCAATACCGGATTTAGTAGTTGACTCGCCCCAGGTTGTGTTTGATCTTTGCTCACACTCAGAATTTTCCAATGATAGACTGATAACTGTTTCAAATACGACATACAAATAATCTATACGATTCGTAGTTCTGCTGTTACTTTCAAAACAAGCCTCGTCCGAGGTCTAGTAACCGTGCATTCGCATCAAACACTTGGACGAGCGACAGTTGTTCTAACCCTTACATAACTGACTGCGCTGACTAGACAAACACTCGGCCATTGTCGTCTCTTTGGTTTGAACGCATATGGAGGATAAATAGATTTGTTGGTACATTTGGTCGGTCCGCCGTTGTCGTTAGCCTAGAACGACTGCCGCTTGTCCGGGTGTTTGGGTACACATTGGGGAGTCGGGTCGGGTCTGTTTGCTAGCCAGATTGAGGACACAAAGCGGCTATCGTGGCACAAACCGATTGCGCCCGACCCATCACCTAAAAAAAGATAAACGCGTTTATTTTCAGTCAACTAGTCAGGCTATTATCCCGATCTGAACCGACCCGGTCCCATCCGCAATGGGCACCTGGTATAAGCCGGGCCCGTCGGTAAAACTTGTTTCAATAGCGCGTTCGTATAATGTGACATGGCTTCAGCGTGTGAGTTCAGCATGTGTCAGGGACCATCCGTTGACAGGGTAAACCTAAGTTCATGCACACTGGTTGAAGCGTCTTTTGGGCCTTATTGGGGGTTTTTGGGGGGGGGTTAGAGACTTGGGCAAGGAGTGCTTGACGTGATGCTTCAGGATTTTTTTTAAAATGCTGATAAAATACACACAAAGGGCATATTTTTACGGACACCTCGGAAAAATTTGTAAGTCAGTCTAGCAGTCACCTTGGTGATTTGCTGTTGATCCCAATTTTGTTTTTTTACCAAATCCAGATTTTTTTTTGCCCCTGAGATCCTGATTTTAAGATTTCCATAGAGTGGCAGGTCTGTATAAGTACTTTTAATACCAAAGAGACTAATAGGAAAAGAAAGACGTCGTCATAATCAGACAGCCACCGGAACAATCAGTATGGGTACCTTGCAGGCTTTGGTGGTGGGGGGAACTGAGCACTTATGGACCTGTCCGGTGTGCAATGACATTGATGCCCAGGACAGGTAAAACAGAGACTTATAACACATGTTTTGATATATTTGTACCTGCATCTTTTTGTGCTATTTGCAGAATCATTTCAATGGAAGCAGAAAATGTTTGAAAAGGCAGCAGTCAAACACACCAAACGAAAAAACTACTTCAGCCTTGTGTATGGTGATGGTAAGTTTTCATTAGAATAATTAAATAACCTTGTTACACCTACCTTAATTCACTAACAGGCATGCATGAGTAATGTTTTGTGGTTATAATATGATCTTTGTTGATGATACTGGTCTCGTGCACTGTATACCAAGGCTTTTTCGTTCACATCTTGAAATATTGTTGGTTTTTTGGGTTGTTTTTTTTTAAGAAGTTCGCAAAATGTTAAAAGGGGTGCGCTACTGCATTGGATTACAGGACACTGGGTGACTCAAATTGCGAATTCATACTATACGGTTCTGAAAATCGAAATGGATGAAAAGCAAAAAAAAGTTTGAAAAAAACATGGCATACAGTGGTAATTGAAAGATTACAGTATGGTAATATTACACATATATTATTTGTTTGTTCCTTTCTGCTAACATATTTGTAAGAAATTCATATGGGTTTGTTTTTCTATCTAATATTTTCAAATTTAGTGTTGTAGGGGTTCTCTCGTGGCCTTAGGGGTTAAGGTGTACGCCTCTCATTCAATAGGTCCTGGGTTCGGATCTGGATAGCGACTGAAATTTTTCTTCTCTAGACACTTACCAACACACAAGCGCCCCCCCCCCGAAAAAAAAAGGTATTGTAATCCAATGTTACTGGACTGATTTTGGGGAAATGGGATTAATTAAGTTTTTAAAAAATAGTTGTTGCTGACTATACTTGTGCTGTATACACTCTTCACCAGTTTTTGTCTATTTACAAATTGTTGCTCTTTTTCCTAGAAGAAGCAAACAACTCAGAGGATGAGCACACAGATGAGGATATTGGGGGACTGTTCAAGGTGCTGAAGAAGAAAGCTGCGGGCATTGCAGAAGAGAAGAAGGCAATCAACAAGAAAGACTGTAGTGCCAGTGGTCCCACTGTTGAAAGTTCCCTGGATTTAGAGGAGGTAGTTTTTGTTCTTCAGATTCTTTCATTTGGTTTTAGTTGATTAGGGACCTGCAATTTTGGTAGACTCACCTATGCTTTTGTTTAGAAGCTAGAAGCAGACTACTACACCAATGACTTTTGAGAAAGTGAAAAATTAATTTCTTTGAGAAATCAAATTTACATGTACAATATTTATGCCATTTATTGGGAGTTTTATTTTGGGCCGCAGTAGGAATGTTTGAATTTTCCGTTGGTTTTATTTTTCCTTTAGAATTAGAGTAAAAAGTGGCCAGGTCCCTAAAAAGTTTTTTGCTTTATTGGACCGCTAAAGATTTGTTTGATAATACTGAAGTTCTACCATAATTAATGCAATATTTGTTGTCTATTTATGTAATTTACAGCTTGGTGAAGAAATCCAAGATGCGTTTGTTACTGGAACCTGGGATGCCAGTGAAGATGCCAAAACTCGCCTAGAAGAAGACGGTGAGTCAAAAGCTGCAACACTTTACACTCAAATCTTTTATATCTGGGCAGTACTTGTCATTGCAGAATATGACCCATCGGAAATTTAGTCCTAAAACAGATTAACTCTTTATTTCTGGCAGGTCACTTCCATCAGTACTCTGTTGAAACCACTGTGCTAGTAAGTGGTTGGCAGAGGCTGTGGCCCATTCCTTTACGAAAACTTTGAAGTGAAATTGCTTTTCGGCAATTGCAGAAAACATGTCTCTTTTATTGGGAGTTCATTCATCAGATGAACTATCAAATTTTTTAATGACCACTTTAGTGACATATATGTCATTTTTAGATTTTGTATCAAAACAGGGCTCCAGCAGAGATAAAGAGTTACAGACAATTTCTTTTGAAAATGAATTTTGTCTTTCAGTTTTGTGCTTTTATATGCAAAAGAAAGGTGGCCCCAAATTCTCCAGCATGGAGCTGGAGACACTGGATCTTGCCTTTCTCCTATTAAAAATCTGTGTGTATTGCTGAGGAGATGAAAACACCTATGAGTTATATTATTGGTTTTGGGGTCTCGAAGGAAGTAACAAGAATGGGATCCTCAGCTTTCACGCTGCCTTGAGGTACATGACATAGCGGAGACATCTTACCCTTAGTAAGGAAGTTTCATGTGTCGCTCTACAATTTCAATGTTGATGCCACTGAATGAAGGCATGGATGTTATTATGCACTTTGGTAGAAATGAATTACACATTTCAGTTGGACTTGTTAGGATAAGGAAGACATTTTCCAACATATCCATATTGCTCCTGCTAGCTTGTCCTTTGTGCTGGTTTATAAAATGCAAAATTAAAAAAATGTAGTTTAGTTATAAAAATTTTTTTTCATATTGATTTTTCTTTTCTCCTTCAAAGATGAACTGTATGGTGATTTTGAGGACTTGGAAACTGGTGAAAAGTACACAGCTGACCCAGCCCTTGAAATGGATGAGGATGAGAATGATTCTCTAGATCAGACTAACAGTAATGAAGGTGAAGAAAATGGAGAGGATGGAGATACAGGTATGAAACCCTTTCATTTCAATTATATTCTTAGCTTAGATCATGGATTGTAGAGGACAACTTGTTTAAAAATTGAAAAAGTACTCTATAACATGTTTCATAATCAGCTTTTAGTAGTTACATTTTCAGTTAGTCTGTGCCAAATGTCTGAGCTGTATATAAACATTTTTAAAAAGTTATTACATGTGTGTCCAACAGAATAGATGTCAGAAGACCGATAAAATCGGAAATCTCCAATTCTCTTATCCCCCTGTTGAAGAATCCCAGTCAGATTTGATTAACTTCCAATTTTTTTTTTCTTGAATTCCATTTTCATTTGGTCATATTTTCCTTATTGTAAATGATGTGAAAAGACACATTTGTATTTGTAGCATATGTTTCTTCGCAAGGTTCGTTTTTTTTTAGTTACTTATTCTCAATCTGTTGGGGTTCTGGAGACTTCAATATATTTTTTCCCAGGCTTTAATTTATTGAGAGGGTTTGGCGGAAAACTTGTCTATTTCTGGTGTTGAGGAGAGTTGACAGGATTGAGTCAGTCCTGTAGACCTAGACCTTGATCCACGGACTGCCATAACAGTAAACTGATGACAAATTGTCATGTCAGTGGTTATTTTCCTCAATACGGTAATACTTTTTGTTCTATTTATTGATCACTTAGTATTTTGTCTCTGTTCCTCACCCTTGGATGAACGTCTTCTTTGATAGAGGCATGTTTTTATATGCTCAATGCCCTTTAGTGCCATGCTGATTGTCTTGGTTCTCATATAGGTCATTGTTATATTTGTTACACCACATATAACATTTTTCCCAACAGAGCCTGCTGAGGAGGAATCGAGACCCAAAACTAAGGCAGAGATGACAGCTCATGAGCGACGCCTTGCCAAAAAGAGAAAAATTAAAGAAGTCTTTGATAATGAATATGACATGAAGGGGGACAATGAGTTTTATGAATCATGGAGGGCTGAGACAGCTGAACAGGCTACGGTAAGTCTCTAATGTCCCTTTTGTAAAAACATCTTCACCATCCTAGACTTGCCAGGTACTCCTGAAATAATCAATTTTATCTGGATTTCTTTTTATTTCCCCCTTTAGAAAGATCGTGGTCATTTTTGCGTAATTTTCTATTTTCACATAACTAGGTCCGCATGGGATTGACCCTAATATATGTGGAAATACACTCTGTTATGGCAGGCTACATCTACAAGAGTATTGATTATTTTCCGTAATTGATTCACTTCTTCTCAAATAGCTTCAAATAATATTTATATTTGCTCCTTGAGGCACGTCTTCACTGTTATGTACCCTTAGAAAATGAATGGCCTTGAAAATTTTGAAGCCAATTTAGCAGTCACCTAGTCTGTCAAAGGAATTTTCCAAAGGAAATAATAGTATTACCCTTCACTTCATCATAAATTCATTCTTCAAACTTTTGTATGCTCCAGTTTTTTGTATTTTCTTTGTTAGAGTTTATATATTTAGCACTTTTTGACATGATAGTTTCTTGACATTTTTTGTTAAAGTAGAATTTCCTTTCTTGATTCGCAGCTGAACAAGTCAGAGTTTGAAGAACTGCCTGAAGAGCAACGAGTTCAGTACGAGGGTTTCAGGCCAGGCATGTACGTGCGCATTGAGTTTGAACAGATGCCATGTGAGCTGATTGAGAACTTTGACCCAACTTATCCTATTGTGATAGGGGCAATGACAAATGTGGAAGAAAAGCTTGGCTATGTCAATGTAAGTATATTGTATACATGTCTGAATCTAAGTATATTCATTTTGATCTTACTTTTTATACTTTTGTAACTCTTATAGAATAGTAAATGAGATCTCAGTAAAGGATTCCTCCATAGTATCACTCTCTCCATGACTGCAAACTTTTTCTTATAGTGACATTCTTTTTCTAGTCTGCAGCCTGCACTCATCTCTATTACATGTACAGGCCGACCGGACAGGTTTTTGACAGTAGGCAAGCCGTACGGCCAGACGAAATTGAGGAAACTTTGGTTTATTTTTACTACACACCACAATCGACCTGAAGGTGGACGCACCTCGCGAGCAACATATTCTACACGCTGGATCTAGGTCTAGTCTGGGTGAAACTTCCCATGTGTTTGTGCACCATGGCGCGCAAAACATAAAAATCTACTGGAATGGAAGATCGTTAAATACAAAGCGAAACAAGTCACTCGAGAGCCGTTTCCCTAATTTTTATGCACTGATTCTGAATCTGGTATTGTTTTTTTTTATCTACGACGTGGTTTTCTATAATTTTGAAATTAGTTCTTGTCCCAGGGGCAGTAAACTTCAAAGGCCGGATGACGGGACGTCAAATTCACAGGCAGCGGCTTTTGGTTCTTTACATCTGGCCGGCCGGGTGTTCGCCTTCAGTTTGAGCCGCATTTCTTATTACACGTTACGATTGGCCGTACGGTCCAGAAACCTGTCCGGTCGGCCTGTACGTGTAATAGGCCCTTTAAAGTAACATGGTAAATTCTTTTTATTGTGCTGGGTCATTTGTTGTCAAATTTTATTCTCTTGAATTATCATCTTAATTGAATGCTGTTAAGAATTTCAGATATCAGGAAGGTTTTTCTATTTTTTTACTTAATTTATGCTGTAAAAGTTGCCATTTTAAAGAGAATATTTTGGTTCATTTTCAGGTTCGCATTAAGAAACACAGATGGTACAAGAAGATTTTGAAGTCTCGGAATCCTTTAATTTTGTCGATGGGGTGGCGTCGTTTCCAGACAATACCATATTACTACAAACTGGAGGACAACATGAGGCGGCGAATGCTCAAATACACACCTGAACACATTCATTGCCACTCTACATTTTGGGGTAAGTTTTGTTCTTTTGGTTGGATTGTAAATGGTGACTACTTCGCTTCTACCTATGTCACCATAAACAAATTACATTTTTAAGAACAACACAACAGTTACACTGTACAGCTATCCATTACAATGTGTGGCTCTGGGTCTTAATGTGAAGACCCTTAAGCTGCCACACAGGTTTAACAACTTTGTCATTGTATGTTTGTCTTACAAAGCATCCATGTTTAAGACTGAAAGTCCCCCCTCAAATGACACCACATTTTGAGTACATAGAAAGTATCATGACTGTATATTGTACAACTTTAGAAGATCTTTTCAGTTTATCTTCATTTTGTCTGTCTGGGCAAATTTTAGTGTTCATGTATGTATGTTTCTTTCTTGTTCTCCTTCTCAGTCTATTTTTAAAAAACTTTTACCTGTACTAGTGCACAACTTTACTTTTGATGTATCTTCATGAATAGATTGGCATCTTGTAATTGTTTCATTTAATTGTATGATCCTTACAGGTCCCATTACTCCACAAGGCACTGGATTTCTAGCAGTGGAGTCTGTATCCAACAAAACGGTAAGTGATATACGGTCAAACCTGTGTAAGACGGCCACTCATTGTCAAGGAGAAAAGTGACCGTATAAGACATGTGGCCGTTTTAGGCAGGACTGATCAAGATGAAGAAAACAAACCATTCCCATCTGAAGTCCCAATCAAAAGTAGCTGCATTATTGTTTTTTTGTTGTTGTTTTGTATTTTGTTTGTTATTTTTATTTTGTTGCTGATTTTTCGCAAGGGTGACAATAATACAAAATGTATAAGACGGGGAAGACTGAGTCCCGCCCACGTTAAAACTAACACATGGGTTGCCACCACTCGGAGAACAAGCGACGCTTCTGTCGCAAGTTCATGTTGACGTCTATTGTTACTTTGTTACAGACTGGGTAAACAGTGACCACTTATCTCACTTACGATTTGTGTATGACTTCTGGGCGGGGCTTATGGGTTTATGAGGGATTACACACTTATCTCACCAGCAGCTGAAAATTGGTACCTATTGGTCAACAGTGGGAGGGGCCTACGCAACATGATCGGTTGGAGGGACTGACTACCTAACAACAATGACTAGTGATTGGATTATGACGGCTCGCTCACAACGCCAGGGGCCAATGCACAATTTATGACAAAACGTAATAGAGTCACTAAGGTGGCCGTCTAAGACAGGTGTTATTGCTTAGTGTGATAGGGGTTGTGTGTTAAAATATGGTGGCCGCGTTGGACAGGTGCCCGTTTTACACAGTTAAATTATATAGAAAAAACGCAAGGGGGGAAATGAAAATGGCCATTTGTACAGGTGACAGTCTTATAGAGGTGGCCGTTAGGGCAGGTTCGACTGTAGTAAACTACGACTGATTACGGTCTTTTGTATCATAACAATAATAGTAAATTAAACATACTTATTAATTTTTTTTGGGTTCTTTTTTCAAAACAGCAGTTTTGTGCCATCAAGGGCATGTGTAGTTTTAGGGTGCTTTTGTAAGAGGTATGTTGTAAAAAATACACAATTTTCTGTATACATGTTAAAGAACATTTATGTGGACTTGTGTAAAAGTTATTTGAACTTCTCATTCTTTTGTGCATGATGTCACAGTGACACAAATGTGGCCCCATGGACGGTGGATGTACAGACTAGGTCAAGTAAGGTAGGGGGTGATACCAGAAATTTGAGTAATTTTTTGACATGCTAGTTTCTTTATCATAATCTGCATGCTTACTAATTAATATCACACAGTTGTGCTCATGATATGACAGAACACGGGAGAATGTGATTGGTTTGAGTATGTTCCAAGAATGCGTGGAGTTCTCTTTGTACCGCCTTCTCATTGTGTGATTTAACATATTTTTGTGTGTATGATATGTTAAATCACACTCATATTCTCTATCTTCACCCACAGGCCAATTTCCGGATCGCTGCCACAGGTGTAGTACTGGAGCTGGACCAGTCAGTTGAAGTGGAGAAAAAGCTAAAACTTGTTGGCAACCCTCTCAAAGTGTACAAAAAATCTGCTTTCATAAAGGTGTGTTAAGTGCCATTTTTGTTGCTAAGGACATTGTGATTAGGGGGATGGACATCTTTGGCAAAACGGTTAGGCACTTTGTCAGCGCGTGCAGAAGACTCAAGTTTGATTCCTTTGTAGGGAAATTTTTTATGAAGTATCTCATTCTTTCTGCTGGGACGTTGTTTCCCACTCAGCTCAGGTTGGCCTAGACTGGCAGGATGGAAGCCCACCTCCTAAATGATCTTAAGTCTGTCAATGGGAGCATAAAATTTTAAAATTTAATTTTTGGGGAGTGGGTGATTACAAATAGGGGTGGGGGATGTTTATGGTTAGCCTTCTGACAATTGATAGTCGATGAGATTTTGATAACTTTCTTCTATCATTTTACTTTTTTCTGTTGTACATTACCAGTTGATGCTCTTTCCTTTAAAAAAAAAAAATAGACTCTTTATTTCCACATTCGGGCACCTAACCATCTTGTTTTACTTTAGTTTCCCATGATTTATAATTTGATTTTTATTTATGAAACCATATTTTTCTTGTTTCTTTTTAGGACATGTTTACTTCCAATTTAGAGGTGGCCAAATTTCAAGGTGCTAAGTTACAGACAGTGAGTGGGCTACGAGGGCAGGTGAAGAAGGCGCTCCATGCCCCACCAGGAGCGTTCAGAGCAACTTTTGAAGACAGGATAAAAATGAGTGGTGAGCTCTTGGCACTAAACTTTATGTATGCGCAAACTGTTGGAAATGTTCTAACTTTAGTTCAATCGGGGTGTCCGGCCTGTCACTCTCACTCTCAGCCTTGCGGTCGGGCCCTAGATCTAAATTCTAGATTTTCTATGTCTGGTCAATCCGAATTGCCCCAAACTCTTGCTACGTTTTCATCAAAATCTGAGTCATCTGATTTGCCATATGCTCGTTTTAGCTCAAATCCATCGTTATTTCCTTTTTCGAACTCAATTGTGTCGGTTTTCAACAAGTTGAGACACTTTCGAAGTGTCGGTAACGCGATGGCACTTCGTTCGGCTCTAATACTAAAACTACTGCCCCGAAAAATTTCGTTTCGGTATCAAACGAAAGAAGAAACTTTTTGCAATAACTATGCAAATCAAAATCTCGGCCCCAGTATCTCGCCAAGGCGAGATTTTGTTTCTAAAGATGCTGGGTTGGCGCAGGAGATTCCGGGCGAGTCAGGGTGGAGCGCGTAAAGGAATTCCCGGCCGAGTTAGGGTGTAATGTGTTAACCATTTCGTACCCAGGGGGTGTGCGTTCCTACTGTCAGCACTGATTTTCAGCTGAGCTCGTTACCCAGGACAGCAGCCTAATGTCCTAATGGGCGCACGGTCTATATCTAGCACACTCATGACATATTTTGGACACCGGGTCTTTGTGTCACTTTTCTCTCTTTTCTTATTCCCCATTTCCTCCCATCTTACTCATAATTTCGAATAACCTGCAAATCTTGAATTTATTTGCCTTTTTAAAGTAATTTCGATGTTTACGTTTTATGAGAGCATGCGGCGCCCGCAAGCCGAGAGATCTGTGTATATCGATTGCTTGCAAGCTTAGCAGTAAAGTAATATCCAAGACGGAATAAGACAAGACGGGACAACTCTTCTTTACGTCATGTGACAAGCGCAGGCCCCTCCCACTTTTGCTGCTGCGCGTATAACTCGCTGGACTGGCGATAGTTTACATTGGTTACAATGCAAGGCTACTGATCATCTCGGGCGGTATGTCTAGCCAAGGCCTACTAAAATTAATATATTTTAGCCCAGAGAGAGAGAGAGAGAGAGAGTATTTAATGAATAAACATAGCCTATCTAGAATCTAGATCTAGAGAGTCTAAATTTTGTTGTGCACCCAGCCAAGAGTGTGCAGTTCGGAAAGTAGATCTAGATCTAGATCTAGGCCCCTAAGTGGTTGGCGAATGACCGAAGGGCGACTCTTGACTAGCGGTATGTCTGTGAATTGGCAGAGACACTCTAGATCTATATCATGCAACTTGATTCATACTATCATATCAACAGTAGATAGATTTACTTAAGCTTCTGTGCTTATTTCAATGGCTTCTTTTTCGGTGCACCTGTACTATTGTGGTCCCATTTAATGTTTACATGACAGCCATTATTGTCATGTGGGAGTAAATCTAGATCTAGATATCTCTAGATTCTATCTAGATCTAGATCGCCAAGATAATCTATTTCTAGATCTAGATAGCTAGATCTATCTAGATTTAAATCTTGATTAGATCTATAATTTTAATTCAGTTTAGATCTAGATCTAGATTTAGATTCTAGATATCTGTAATCTAGGCCTAAATCTAAATAAGAAACACGTAAAAATAAGCAAACAGGACCGCTATTGTGCAGGAGTGCCATTGTTTCCTAGCTTCAGTTCATGATCAAT
Source organism: Aplysia californica (assembly GCF_000002075.1). NCBI lineage: Eukaryota > Metazoa > Mollusca > Gastropoda > Aplysiida > Aplysiidae > Aplysia > Aplysia californica. Next base: position 515,557 of record NW_004797686.1, read on the forward strand.
AGATCATTGATTCTGACATTGGGGAACAGCTCACTGAGTAGTTAATCTAGATCTAGATCTAGTCAACAGTTAGGCTGCTGGACTCTAGCAGTGGCCGTATCTTTAGTTTAAAAAATATCCAATCTATTGTATATTCTGTTAGACAACAATTCATTGCAGAGCACCACTGGCTGTTCTGTCATTTTTAAACTGTAAGATTTAATCTACTTCTATGTTTCGAAAACTCCTAGATCTACATCATCATGTCACTGAACATGTTCAACCCGCTTAATACCGCTTTCCGTTCATAAAAACATTAAATTTCTCAACTCACGAGATCTAGATCTATATTCAAAATATAATGTGAACAAAAACCAGTCAAAATAAATACCAAACAGTTTATATGAAAAAAACCCAAGGCAAAACTGGCATTATGAAATTCAAAGTAGGCAGCTATTTCAGCGAGTTGAACAGTGTGCTCTTTCTTCCTATTGTTTGTTTACGTTTTAAACGTGCAGCTAGCTGGTTACCAAGGGGAGTCAGTTGGAACGAAAATGAGGCTGTTGTCCCGTCTTGTCTTATTCAGTCTTGGGTAATATTAGCAAATTTGGTACTGATATGCGCATCTTTTATTCCTGAATACAAATCCACGCAGCCCTTGTGGCTTGAACTCTGTACAGAAGAATTAGAGCCAGGTTATTAGCATGACGTACATGTAATTTCATAGAGGCAAGCGGGAGCGTCAAATCTTGCCAACTTCCATGATGTACCAGGTACGTCATAAGGCAACAGTACCTGGCATCTATAAACAAAGAGAGGTTACTTTTTATATGGATAATAATGTGCTTGTATGTTTGTTGTTGTTTTTTTTGGGGGGGAGGGGTGTATTGTTCAATTTCCAACTATTGAGGAAATTTGAAGGTCAGAAAGCAAATCATTCTGTGTTAATAAAGACTGTTTCTTGCATAGCTGCCACTTTCCCGCTAAATAGCGGAAACTCCACTACATCTAGCTTTCCCCGCAACTTTCCTCCTTCCTCCGCTGGACCGCTCTTGGTCGCAAATTTCGTTGTTTTTTTTTTCCACGCGGAAAACACCGAACCGGGAGAGAGACGAAAACGCGGTCTGCGCATGTCCGCCCGTAGCTTTCTACTTCCGTTCTTCTAGGCCCAGCGCTAGTTTCACATTGTTTATTGTTGTGGAGCAACACAGTGTCGATCGGGCATCGGGACGTTAGCGCGCCGAGTTGTCATTGAAATTGGCGGAAATTCGAGAGAAATTGATTCAGAATGCAAAAATAAAAGGAGCTGGAATGAGAAAGAAGCAGCCGGTGTGCGACTTGAAAAGTTCATTAGAAAATTGAACTAGCTGTTTTTTGCGAAAGAAATCGCGGCCAGCGGCACTCCTGTTACAGTCCTGTACAATTGCGGTCCCGTTTGTTTACATGACGGCTATTGTGGCTGCTGCGGAAGTGAATCTAGATCTAGATTTAGATCTAGAAAATCTATCTCTAGATATAATCTAGATCTACACATATTTAGATATATCTAGATCTAGATTAGATAGCCTATGCTATAATTTTAATTCAGGTTATCTCTAAATAAGAAACACACTACAGGGGCACTAAGTGCAAACGGGACCGCAATTGTACAGGAGTGCCTGTGTATCCTTGATCCGATACTGCTCTACGTCTATGTATGTACACGTTTAAAGTGAAAGAAATCTTTTTATGAGACACCAGCTGGCAAAAAACACTAGATTTTTAGTCACCAAGTCCAAACTGTGTCAAATTGACTCGAATGCTTGTTAGTCAACTTACTGCCTTTATGTTGTTTTTTTTTGTTGTTGTTTTTTTCAAATACATTTTAATTCAGTTGCCTATGGTTAACAATATGACAGTTTTCCCTTCCAAAACCGTAGGCTAGATTTTCCAGTATATATTGCCTCTGGATCTCACTGGTTTTGGAGAGCGCGCGTACGCTTTTGCGTGAATTTCCTCCTTTTTAAAAATTTCTGAGTGGCAGCTATGTTCTTGTGCTATGAATTTACTGAAGAAATTCTAATAATCTCAATTTATTTTTGAAATTCAGATATTGTTTTCCTGAAAGCATGGGTGAAGATTGACATTCCCAAATTCATCATGCCTGTGACGTCGCTGCTGCTAGGGGCATCGGACAAGCAAGCCTGGCTGGGAATGAGAACTATTGGTCAGTTGAGACATGAAAGAGGTCTTCCGGTTCCCCAGCGAGAAGATTCATTGTATAAGGTATGTGCACCCATAACCCTACTTTGTGCACTAAATTAAACCTCGCCCCTTGGAGAAAAAAAAGTACATTGATATTTTACTTGTAAATTTGTTTCAAATGTTTGAGAATCAATTTTAAAATTGGCTTTAGTCCAATAACCTGTTCATTCTGTTTCAATGAGCCCTATACTTTTGTGGACTAAGGAGGGGGGATTGTAAGTTATTGTTCTTGGTTTTATTACTAACAAATGCTATGTTGTCTTTTTATTAGCAACATTTTTTTCTTCAAAAATTGTTCAGATTTGTTGAATAGCTCGTATCGCAAAGTTACTTGGCCATGATTTCACATGCATCTCAGAATGAGTTGGACAGGTTAAAAAAGAGACATGACATCACTCAAACAGCTGTGTGCAGCAAATCCGTTACAGTGATTTATTTCTCGACAATTGTGCAGTCACAGTAATTTTTCTTGATTTTCTTCAATGTCTCTCTAATTTTTCGTTTTCTTGGACAACCAAAATTATGGATGCGTCAAGCACATTAGTCAATTCCTGACGTGTTTGAGCTATCCATGCCCGATGCTATGTATCTTTTATTTTTCACACATCATTGATTATTAGGAATTGTTGAGACAGTTTTGTTGTAGAAAGTGTTGCCAACTAACATTCTTACTTGCAGCTATATATGGAGTTATAGAAGGAGTGCATCTATTTCATTTCAGCCCATTGTGAGGTCTGAACGAGTGAGAAAGCCATTGGTGATCCCCAAGGACTTGAAGATGCGATTGCCTTTCAAGGACACACCGAAAGATCTTCCTGAAGCCAAAAAACCAAAACGTGTTGCGGTAGTGATGGAGCCTCATGAAGCAAAGGTAATTGTTTATTCCGTTTTGTTTGTCGGAAACCTCAATAGAGGAAAACGGATAATGAAATGCTTATTTTATAACACTGTGTTATGAGGAATCCCTTACGGTGTACATTTATACTGCAGTTTCCTTAAGGGGTTGGAGGATGGCCGTAGCTGGTCTTATTTCTATCCTTTTGCTTTGCTGTTTCTGTCTGCTTTTTCCATGCTCTAAGTGGACATCATTGTATTGATGAGCTTTTCTTTACTCAAACAATGGTTTCTGCTATACAGTCAAAACTGTCCAAGACAGCCACCCTTTGTCGAGAAGAAAAGAGGTTTTCTTAGGTGGTTGTTATGGAAAGTGTCATAATAATATAGAAAAATTGCAAGTGGAGGAAGCTGTCATTTGTTCAGGTGATTGCCTGGGATGTATATGGCAGTTAAAGCAGGTTTGACCGTATTTGGATAGTGCTTGAGAATAGTGACAAAACCAGTGCCTCTAGGGTACACGAACCTACAGGAATAAGGGTTCTTTTTTTTTTTTTTTTTTTTTGCACTTGATTCATTTTGCAAATTGTTCAATTCAAATAATAGATTACTCTGTACTTGAATATTAGTGCAGCACACACGGGCAGAGATTTGATTGCTTGAAAACTAGGAAAGGTTTCCATGTACCCCCCAAAAAAGTTTTATGTATCTTTCTCTGTAATTTAGATTCTCCCCCCCCCCCCCCCCTACAATTTTAAGGTTTTAATTTTTCTCTTCTCTTTTGTGTATCATCAGGTTGCAAATTTCCTGAAGAGGGTGAAAGCTGTTCATAAAGAAAAAGCCGTCAGGACCCATCATGAAATGAGGAAGAGAGCTCAGGCACATCAGAAAAGGAAGCAAGCAGAGGAAGCTTTGAGACAGGAGAAACTGAAAGGGGCAAAGAAAAGACTGCATAAAATTCTTGGGGAGATGAAGAAAAAAAAGGATAGTGGTTCTGGTCACTTCTAAGAAGTTAGAATCAGCCAAATCAATAGATGTGTTATGACGCGATGGTATCAGGCGCTCGTCAATTTTTAGCATATAAAGTTATCAGTATTATCTTAAACTTTGTTCATTTGTCTTGCATTTGTCCAAAAAAAAAATTTTTTAAATACCCATCTATCCTGAAGAGAAGTCAAACATTTGGAATTGAAGGATGTAGAGGTCGCCAGGTGTCAGAGGTAAAATAAGTGAGAAAATGGCCGCTAAAGTTTGGTGACTTCCAAAGCTTGAGTGTCCTTGGAAACTGCAAATTTACTTTTTCTATGCCTTTTGATCAAAGTTTTTCAGTAAAACCCTCACATAAATGTGTTCTTAAATGTATATAGAATGATTTAACAACAAAAGAAAGAAGAAAGTTCGAAAAAAATTTCCCAACGGCCAGAAAAATATTGATTTCCTTTATTATATTATTTTGACGAGCGGCTGATTTCACCATGCCACCTCACAAATCAATTTTGAATGGTCAATCTGGATCATCGGCTGTTTTGTGTGATGACTCAGGCTAACACATCAGCAGAGAGTTTCTCTCTTCAGTCAGTTTTCTTTTTCAGAGACTGAAGTAATTACTTGTTTACATCATTTTGAAGACACATTGTTGGCAGGTAAGCAGTTCTAGTACTTCTACAGTTTTAGGTGTTTGAAAATAGTTTGATCAGGCTGAAGCAGCATCAGCAGACCCACCCAGTGTCTGTGTTCACGGGTGTCGGTATTTATGTTTTGTGCTTCCTCTTGGCCCGTAGGTTCACAAAGACGTACTTTGATTCTTTTGAGTGTTTCTTTGTTTCAAATGTTCAATTTGGGTTTCTTGTTAGTAAGTCAAAATTTTAACATGGATTTATGGTTTATAGGTGAAAAAATCTCTTTTTGGGGTTCGCATTTTGTCTGCTTTAGTGCTACTGTAGCAAGCCATTTCTGCTGGAAAACCGTTTTTGTTTGTATTTAGTCGTCACAGATCGTCACATTTGTTTTCACTGTGATATCTTGCTGCCCTGGGCAGTGGGCATTTGGTTGTAGTTTATAGAAAGTGTCTGTGTGTCTGCCTAGAAGTTTATGCAATCATCTTTATGGAAGTACAGAACTGGTAGATGAGAACTGTGGCAGTACACTAAAGGGGCCTGGTAAGTGTGCCATGAAACCATGAAAGAAGCAAAAAGTATTTGTGTGTGTGAGTGGAATAGAGAGAGAGAAGGAGCTGTGTGTTTGGAAAGATTGCACATGCGTAAGAAATATAAAAAATAGCCTTTGTAAATTGTTTGACTGTACTTGTATTATTTACATGTATGTGTAATAAAGAGTGAGTCACTGTTTCTGCTGAGTGGATTTGTCATTTTATGAGAAATTCAAAGTTGTGTCCATGTCATCGCCTCTATCTGGGTTTTTCCAGGAAAACTGGTGTTTATGTGTGTATGTGCACACCTTTTAAGTCAAATGTTATCTCAAATCAGTTAAATGTTGGTCTTTGCGGGTTTTAAAAAATGAGTTACTCCGCTACTGACAAATGATGTCTTAATCAAAAAGCTGTGGTTACTCAAGTCTCAGGATAACAATTTGATTTTTTAAAATGTCTGGTAAGAGACTTGAATATGGTACACCTGTTAATGAAAATGAGAAAAGTTACAAAACCAGCTACTGCTATCTGATTAAAAACATAACTTTGTCAAGTTATTAGGTCAAGATGCATCATTCATGCATTTATTTGCTTCTCCCATACAAAGAAATCTCCCTATTTTATTTAGCTGAGTGTCTATGATAAGAAACTCTCTTGGTGTAAGCTATGGTGTTGCTTCCTATTCTATTTTTCTGTACAACAATGTACAGCTGACTCCACTAGTGTAGACCTACTTGAGTTGATCTCCAGGCTTCAATTGATCTTTTTTAGGGGGTCCTAGCACTTTTTCCTAACAGGTTGCAACGGTTGAGTTGAACTTCAAATGAGTTGATATTTTTTTCACTCCCCGAAGACATCAACTCATTCTTAATCAACTGTTTTTCCCTTGACATGAAGAAATGATACCTTAATAAGTGTTGCTTTAATTTGCTGCTCAGCTGATATAGGATTGGGAAAGTGGACATGTGTGTGGACTTGTAGGATTTGAATCTTGTTAATTTTCTAGAAAGGACTTTCCCAGCTCTTTGTCCTAGGGTGTCAGATACTGTATGGTATGTGCATCTATCTATACCTGCTCCCTTGACTCATTGTTTGGGTGAGTTGCTGTGATTGAACACAGATTAGGCACATAAACAGAGCCTCATGTTCTATGTTGCATTAGTGTGAGCAATGTGCAGAAGTGCAACATGTACTTGTAAGTCACTTGTATACCTTGCGTTGTTTTCATATCTTTGAGTTAAGATTTTCACCCTGCTTGATACAATGTAGACTGAGAAATATGGTAATGTCCGTCTCCATTTACAATGCTAGAAACAAGCCAACAACTTGCTCTAAGAATTCAAACCATGGATGTTGTCAAGTGTCTTCGCTAGTAGTGTGTGAATAATCCCTGGAAAACCCTTTTTCAGATTTTGTGAATTGAATTCTCGTTAGTGTTGTGTTATGCTTGTGCTATATTTTTTTTTTTAAGAGGCATTTTAATTTACACACAGAATGTGTTTCGAATGAGTGATCATGGCCAAATGTCATCTAGTAAGGTGCAGTTCCAATCAAAGGCACATTTTGTACTTTTTTTACCCTGAAATCGGTTTTCATGGCCCCTTGTTACAACCATTTTCTGTGAGACAAAGTTGGCTGCTTTAAAGGTTCGCCCACTAGAGTTTGTAGTAGCCTACTTGTAGTCAAAGCGGGTTTTCAAAGAGTGGAAAGTAATGGGCGCTCTAACCCAAGTTGTGAGAGGTAAAATGCGCACAGGTGTGGTGAGGTCATGAGTACAATGACGAATAGAAGTGATACGCATGGTGCCAAGTGCCAATTTGACACGATGAGCAAACAAAAATTGATGTTTGTTCCTGTGAGTTAATGAGTAATAGCCAGAGGAGATCTTTGCCCCCC